>NW_027464186.1:0-149050 GCF_050947455.1 Rhinoderma darwinii | reverse complement strand
TTGAAATAATGGGATTAAAAGGGGAGATCCCTTCAGAAAGACAGAAACAATAGCAAAGACAAAAAACACTTTTGGAATCTGCTTTTAGTCAACACATAAGGAAAGGGTGCACCGGTCCTGGAAATACTGCAATACCAGGTCAATGCGTGGAGTGGACAGAGCAAGCTCTATTTCCATCTCCCTGTTCTAAAAATCCATTTAATATATGGTCCCCAGATAGGGGACGTATCAGATATTAAACTGATAAGAACAGATACTACACTTGATCTTAGCCAAAAGGCCGAGAAGCGATAACCCGAACGGGCCGCGCGTTGCCCGAGCCTGCCCGATACTGCTGTTCAGCCCTTGCAGCGATTCAGCCTACTTCTAGGCAATTCCATGGGGCCCTGCAGGCTCACACACTCACAGCTACACGGGAGGTGAATAAAGGCCGGAGAGGAAGCCAGACAGGATTTGCTTCTTTTGCTTGCACCACAATGCAGTGCTGAAAGAGGAGGAATCTACATAAAAACGCCTTCCTGGCAACGCCCAAATGCCCTGCTGCCATGCAGATAAACACTGGCAGCGGCAGCAAGTGCATGCCCACAGCCACCCCTTGTTCCTTCACACCTTGTATCAGCTGTAATCCAGTCCAGTCCAGTGCTGCCTGCTGAGCAGCACTGACCAACACTGCCTGGGCCCAGGCTTTTATCTCTGAGGCCCCATTATGATGTCAGAAAGCTGGCTCTGGAATCCTGAGGGCTCCACTATGACACGTGCAAAGTTCCGTCTGAACTTTATATAAGACGGTGAGGCTCAGTCAGTCACTCAGTGTTGCCTGAGAGGGCAACACTGCAACAGCCGGCCGCCAGGCTGTCTTTTTTTTGCACAGCTAGTTGCCTCCAGGAGGCCACAAGAGGGAGACAAGGGACTGCAAAATGGAAAATAGGCATCCACCAACTTTACAGACAACTTCTCCTTGCTCCTACAACCTCCATCCTTGCACAGTTTGTTATTCTTCTAGGTAACATAGTAACAAATCCAAATTGCTGCTCTCTTTGTAGGCAAGCAAGGCTTTGTTGCAACTGCAATTCTTACTTCTTCTTGAAATGTAGGGACGACAGTACATTCCATCACATCCATCTAGTGTACACAGGTAGGTCCATTGTGGCGGGCAGGCGAGCGGGCGGGCTGCTTTATTGGCTGTTTGCTGTTCCCCTACTCCACTCCACTATTTGACTGTTGTGCTGCATCAATCAATCAATCAATCAATCAATCAATCAATCAATCAATCAGTGGCTGGCTCAGGTGCAGCTCTTTAACTTACCTAAAAGGGAGGGCGGAGAGAAGACAAGGAAGGTGAATGAGGTGTTCCAATGTGAAATGCCGGAAACACAGAAACACAGACGACACACAACAAGAGGTGGCAATCTATTCATTAATTGCATTTAATCAATGAGCTCATTATCACTCATGCATTGTCCAACAGGTGTTGAAATAATGGGATTAAAAGGGGAGATCCCTTCAGAAAGACAGAAACAATAGCAAAGACAAAAAACACTTTTGGAATCTGCTTTTAGTCAACACATAAGGAAAGGGTGCACCGGTCCTGGAAATACTGCAATACCAGGTCAATGCGTGGAGTGGACAGAGCAAGCTCTATTTCCATCTCCCTGTTCTAAAAATCCATTTAATATATGGTCCCCAGATAGGGGACGTATCAGATATTAAACTGATAAGAACAGATACTACACTTGATCTTAGCCAAAAGGCCGAGAAGCGATAACCCGAACGGGCCGCGCGTTGCCCGAGCCTGCCCGATACTGCTGTTCAGCCCTTGCAGCGATTCAGCCTACTTCTAGGCAATTCCATGGGGCCCTGCAGGCTCACACACTCACAGCTACACGGGAGGTGAATAAAGGCCGGAGAGGAAGCCAGACAGGATTTGCTTCTTTTGCTTGCACCACAATGCAGTGCTGAAAGAGGAGGAATCTACATAAAAACGCCTTCCTGGCAACGCCAAAATGCCCTGCTGCCATGCAGATAAACACTGGCAGCGGCAGCAAGTGCATGCCCACAGCCACCCCTTGTTCCTTCACACCTTGTATCAGCTGTAATCCAGTCCAGTCCAGTGCTGCCTGCTGAGCAGCACTGACCAACACTGCCTGGGCCCAGGCTTTTATCTCTGAGGCCCCATTATGATGTCAGAAAGCTGGCTCTGGAATCCTGAGGGCTCCACTATGACACGTGCAAAGTTCCGTCTGAACTTTATATAAGACGGTGAGGCTCAGTCAGTCACTCAGTGTTGCCTGAGAGGGCAACACTGCAACAGCCGGCCGCCAGGCTGTCTTTTTTTTGCACAGCTAGTTGCCTCCAGGAGGCCACAAGAGGGAGACAAGGGACTGCAAAATGGAAAATAGGCATCCACCAACTTTACAGACAACTTCTCCTTGCTCCTACAACCTCCATCCTTGCACAGTTTGTTATTCTTCTAGGTAACATAGTAACAAATCCAAATTGCTGCTCTCTTTGTAGGCAAGCAAGGCTTTGTTGCAACTGCAATTCTTACTTCTTCTTGAAATGTAGGGACGACAGTACATTCCATCACATCCATCTAGTGTACACAGGTAGGTCCATTGTGGCGGGCAGGCGAGCGGGCGGGCTGCTTTATTGGCTGTTTGCTGTTCCCCTACTCCACTCCACTATTTGACTGTTGTGCTGCATCAATCAATCAATCAATCAATCAATCAATCAGTGGCTGGCTCAGGTGCAGCTCTTTAACTTACCTAAAAGGGAGGGCGGAGAGAAGACAAGGAAGGTGAATGAGGTGTTCCAATGTGAAATGCCGGAAACACAGAAACACAGACGACACACAAGAGGTGGCAATCTATTCATTAATTGCATTTAATCAATGAGCTCATTATCACTCATGCATTGTCCAACAGGTGTTGAAATAATGGGATTAAAAGGGGAGATCCCTTCAGAAAGACAGAAACAATAGCAAAGACAAAAAACACTTTTGGAATCTGCTTTTAGTCAACACATAAGGAAAGGGTGCACCGGTCCTGGAAATACTGCAATACCAGGTCAATGCGTGGAGTGGACAGAGCAAGCTCTATTTCCATCTCCCTGTTCTAAAAATCCATTTAATATATGGTCCCCAGATAGGGGACGTATCAGATATTAAACTGATAAGAACAGATACTACACTTGATCTTAGCCAAAAGGCCGAGAAGCGATAACCCGAATGGGCCGCGCGTTGCCCGAGCCTGCCCGATACTGCTGTTCAGCCCTTGCAGCGATTCAGCCTACTTCTAGGCAATTCCATGGGGCCCTGCAGGCTCACACACTCACAGCTACACGGGAGGTGAATAAAGGCCGGAGAGGAAGCCAGACAGGATTTGCTTCTTTTGCTTGCACCACAATGCAGTGCTGAAAGAGGAGGAATCTACATAAAAACGCCTTCCTGGCAACGCCCAAATGCCCTGCTGCCATGCAGATAAACACTGGCAGCGGCAGCAAGTGCATGCCCACAGCCACCCCTTGTTCCTTCACACCTTGTATCAGCTGTAATCCAGTCCAGTCCAGTGCTGCCTGCTGAGCAGCACTGACCAACACTGCCTGGGCCCAGGCTTTTATCTCTGAGGCCCCATTATGATGTCAGAAAGCTGGCTCTGGAATCCTGAGGGCTCCACTATGACACGTGCAAAGTTCCGTCTGAACTTTATATAAGACGGTGAGGCTCAGTCAGTCACTCAGTGTTGCCTGAGAGGGCAACACTGCAACAGCCGGCCGCCAGGCTGTCTTTTTTTTGCACAGCTAGTTGCCTCCAGGAGGCCACAAGAGGGAGACAAGGGACTGCAAAATGGAAAATAGGCATCCACCAACTTTACAGACAACTTCTCCTTGCTCCTACAACCTCCATCCTTGCACAGTTTGTTATTCTTCTAGGTAACATAGTAACAAATCCAAATTGCTGCTCTCTTTGTAGGCAAGCAAGGCTTTGTTGCAACTGCAATTCTTACTTCTTCTTGAAATGTAGGGACGACAGTACATTCCATCACATCCATCTAGTGTACACAGGTAGGTCCATTGTGGCGGGCAGGCGAGCGGGCGGGCTGCTTTATTGGCTGTTTGCTGTTCCCCTACTCCACTCCACTATTTGACTGTTGTGCTGCATCAATCAATCAATCAATCAATCAATCAATCAATCAATCAATCAATCAATCAATCAATCAGTGGCTGGCTCAGGTGCAGCTCTTTAACTTACCTAAAAGGGAGGGCGGAGAGAAGACAAGGAAGGTGAATGAGGTGTTCCAATGTGAAATGCCGGAAACACAGAAACACAGACGACACACAACAAGAGGTGGCAATCTATTCATTAATTGCATTTAATCAATGAGCTCATTATCACTCATGCATTGTCCAACAGGTGTTGAAATAATGGGATTAAAAGGGGAGATCCCTTCAGAAAGACAGAAACAATAGCAAAGACAAAAAACACTTTTGGAATCTGCTTTTAGTCAACACATAAGGAAAGGGTGCACCGGTCCTGGAAATACTGCAATACCAGGTCAATGCGTGGAGTGGACAGAGCAAGCTCTATTTCCATCTCCCTGTTCTAAAAATCCATTTAATATATGGTCCCCAGATAGGGGACGTATCAGATATTAAACTGATAAGAACAGATACTACACTTGATCTTAGCCAAAAGGCCGAGAAGCGATAACCCGAACGGGCCGCGCGTTGCCCGAGCCTGCCCGATACTGCTGTTCAGCCCTTGCAGCGATTCAGCCTACTTCTAGGCAATTCCATGGGGCCCTGCAGGCTCACACACTCACAGCTACACGGGAGGTGAATAAAGGCCGGAGAGGAAGCCAGACAGGATTTGCTTCTTTTGCTTGCACCACAATGCAGTGCTGAAAGAGGAGGAATCTACATAAAAACGCCTTCCTGGCAACGCCCAAATGCCCTGCTGCCATGCAGATAAACACTGGCAGCGGCAGCAAGTGCATGCCCACAGCCACCCCTTGTTCCTTCACACCTTGTATCAGCTGTAATCCAGTCCAGTCCAGTGCTGCCTGCTGAGCAGCACTGACCAACACTGCCTGGGCCCAGGCTTTTATCTCTGAGGCCCCATTATGATGTCAGAAAGCTGGCTCTGGAATCCTGAGGGCTCCACTATGACACGTGCAAAGTTCCGTCTGAACTTTATATAAGACGGTGAGGCTCAGTCAGTCACTCAGTGTTGCCTGAGAGGGCAACACTGCAACAGCCGGCCGCCAGGCTGTCTTTTTTTTGCACAGCTAGTTGCCTCCAGGAGGCCACAAGAGGGAGACAAGGGACTGCAAAATGGAAAATAGGCATCCACCAACTTTACAGACAACTTCTCCTTGCTCCTACAACCTCCATCCTTGCACAGTTTGTTATTCTTCTAGGTAACATAGTAACAAATCCAAATTGCTGCTCTCTTTGTAGGCAAGCAAGGCTTTGTTGCAACTGCAATTCTTACTTCTTCTTGAAATGTAGGGACGACAGTACATTCCATCACATCCATCTAGTGTACACAGGTAGGTCCATTGTGGCGGGCAGGCGAGCGGGCGGGCTGCTTTATTGGCTGTTTGCTGTTCCCCTACTCCACTCCACTATTTGACTGTTGTGCTGCATCAATCAATCAATCAATCAATCAATCAATCAATCAATAAATCAATCAATCAGTGGCTGGCTCAGGTGCAGCTCTTTAACTTACCTAAAAGGGAGGGCGGAGAGAAGACAAGGAAGGTGAATGAGGTGTTCCAATGTGAAATGCCGGAAACACAGAAACACAGACGACACACAACAAGAGGTGGCAATCTATTCATTAATTGCATTTAATCAATGAGCTCATTATCACTCATGCATTGTCCAACAGGTGTTGAAATAATGGGATTAAAAGGGGAGATCCCTTCAGAAAGACAGAAACAATAGCAAAGACAAAAAACACTTTTGGAATCTGCTTTTAGTCAACACATAAGGAAAGGGTGCACCGGTCCTGGAAATACTGCAATACCAGGTCAATGCGTGGAGTGGACAGAGCAAGCTCTATTTCCATCTCCCTGTTCTAAAAATCCATTTAATATATGGTCCCCAGATAGGGGACGTATCAGATATTAAACTGATAAGAACAGATACTACACTTGATCTTAGCCAAAAGGCCGAGAAGCGATAACCCGAACGGGCCGCGCGTTGCCCGAGCCTGCCCGATACTGCTGTTCAGCCCTTGCAGCGATTCAGCCTACTTCTAGGCAATTCCATGGGGCCCTGCAGGCTCACACACTCACAGCTACACGGGAGGTGAATAAAGGCCGGAGAGGAAGCCAGACAGGATTTGCTTCTTTTGCTTGCACCACAATGCAGTGCTGAAAGAGGAGGAATCTACATAAAAACGCCTTCCTGGCAACGCCCAAATGCCCTGCTGCCATGCAGATAAACACTGGCAGCGGCAGCAAGTGCATGCCCACAGCCACCCCTTGTTCCTTCACACCTTGTATCAGCTGTAATCCAGTCCAGTCCAGTGCTGCCTGCTGAGCAGCACTGACCAACACTGCCTGGGCCCAGGCTTTTATCTCTGAGGCCCCATTATGATGTCAGAAAGCTGGCTCTGGAATCCTGAGGGCTCCACTATGACACGTGCAAAGTTCCGTCTGAACTTTATATAAGACGGTGAGGCTCAGTCAGTCACTCAGTGTTGCCTGAGAGGGCAACACTGCAACAGCCGGCCGCCAGGCTGTCTTTTTTTTGCACAGCTAGTTGCCTCCAGGAGGCCACAAGAGGGAGACAAGGGACTGCATAATGGAAAATAGGCATCCACCAACTTTACAGACAACTTCTCCTTGCTCCTACAACCTCCATCCTTGCACAGTTTGTTATTCTTCTAGGTAACATAGTAACAAATCCAAATTGCTGCTCTCTTTGTAGGCAAGCAAGGCTTTGTTGCAACTGCAATTCTTACTTCTTCTTGAAATGTAGGGACGACAGTACATTCCATCACATCCATCTAGTGTACACAGGTAGGTCCATTGTGGCGGGCAGGCGAGCGGGCGGGCTGCTTTATTGGCTGTTTGCTGTTCCCCTACTCCACTCCACTATTTGACTGTTGTGCTGCAATCAATCAATCAATCAATCAATCAATCAATCAATCAATCAATCAATCAATCAATCAGTGGCTGGCTCAGGTGCAGCTCTTTAACTTACCTAAAAGGGAGGGCGGAGAGAAGACAAGGAAGGTGAATGAGGTGTTCCAATGTGAAATGCCGGAAACACAGAAACACAGACGACACACAACAAGAGGTGGCAATCTATTCATTAATTGCATTTAATCAATGAGCTCATTATCACTCATGCATTGTCCAACAGGTGTTGAAATAATGGGATTAAAAGGGGAGATCCCTTCAGAAAGACAGAAACAATAGCAAAGACAAAAAACACTTTTGGAATCTGCTTTTAGTCAACACATAAGGAAAGGGTGCACCGGTCCTGGAAATACTGCAATACCAGGTCAATGCGTGGAGTGGACAGAGCAAGCTCTATTTCCATCTCCCTGTTCTAAAAATCCATTTAATATATGGTCCCCAGATAGGGGACGTATCAGATATTAAACTGATAAGAACAGATACTACACTTGATCTTAGCCAAAAGGCCGAGAAGCGATAACCCGAACGGGCCGCACGTTGCCCGATACTGCTGTTCAGCCCTTGCAGCGATTCAGCCTACTTCTAGGCAATTCCATGGGGCCCTGCAGGCTCACACACTCACAGCTACACGGGAGGTGAATAAAGGCCGGAGAGGAAGCCAGACAGGATTTGCTTCTTTTGCTTGCACCACAATGCAGTGCTGAAAGAGGAGGAATCTACATAAAAACGCCTTCCTGGCAACGCCCAAATGCCCTGCTGCCATGCAGATAAACACTGGCAGCGGCAGCAAGTGCATGCCCACAGCCACCCCTTGTTCCTTCACACCTTGTATCAGCTGTAATCCAGTCCAGTCCAGTGCTGCCTGCTGAGCAGCACTGACCAACACTGCCTGGGCCCAGGCTTTTATCTCTGAGGCCCCATTATGATGTCAGAAAGCTGGCTCTGGAATCCTGAGGGCTCCACTATGACACGTGCAAAGTTCCGTCTGAACTTTATATAAGACGGTGAGGCTCAGTCAGTCACTCAGTGTTGCCTGAGAGGGCAACACTGCAACAGCCGGCCGCCAGGCTGTCTTTTTTTTGCACAGCTAGTTGCCTCCAGGAGGCCACAAGAGGGAGACAAGGGACTGCAAAATGGAAAATAGGCATCCACCAACTTTACAGACAACTTCTCCTTGCTCCTACAACCTCCATCCTTGCACAGTTTGTTATTCTTCTAGGTAACATAGTAACAAATCCAAATTGCTGCTCTCTTTGTAGGCAAGCAAGGCTTTGTTGCAACTGCAATTCTTACTTCTTCTTGAAATGTAGGGACGACAGTACATTCCATCACATCCATCTAGTGTACACAGGTAGGTCCATTGTGGCGGGCAGGCGAGCGGGCGGGCTGCTTTATTGGCTGTTTGCTGTTCCCCTACTCCACTCCACTATTTGACTGTTGTGCTGCATCAATCAATCAATCAATCAATCAATCAATCAATCAATCAATCAATCAATCAATCAGTGGCTGGCTCAGGTGCAGCTCTTTAACTTACCTAAAAGGGAGGGCGGAGAGAAGACAAGGAAGGTGAATGAGGTGTTCCAATGTGAAATGCCGGAAACACAGAAACACAGACGACACACAACAAGAGGTGGCAATCTATTCATTAATTGCATTTAATCAATGAGCTCATTATCACTCATGCATTGTCCAACAGGTGTTGAAATAATGGGATTAAAAGGGGAGATCCCTTCAGAAAGACAGAAACAATAGCAAAGACAAAAAACACTTTTGGAATCTGCTTTTAGTCAACACATAAGGAAAGGGTGCACCGGTCCTGGAAATACTGCAATACCAGGTCAATGCGTGGAGTGGACAGAGCAAGCTCTATTTCCATCTCCCTGTTCTAAAAATCCATTTAATATATGGTCCCCAGATAGGGGACGTATCAGATATTAAACTGATAAGAACAGATACTACACTTGATCTTAGCCAAAAGGCCGAGAAGCGATAACCCGAACGGGCCGCACGTTGCCCGAGCCTGCCCGATACTGCTGTTCAGCCCTTGCAGCGATTCAGCCTACTTCTAGGCAATTCCATGGGGCCCTGCAGGCTCACACACTCACAGCTACACGGGAGGTGAATAAAGGCCGGAGAGGAAGCCAGACAGGATTTGCTTCTTTTGCTTGCACCACAATGCAGTGCTGAAAGAGGAGGAATCTACATAAAAACGCCTTCCTGGCAACGCCCAAATGCCCTGCTGCCATGCAGATAAACACTGGCAGCGGCAGCAAGTGCATGCCCACAGCCACCCCTTGTTCCTTCACACCTTGTATCAGCTGTAATCCAGTCCAGTCCAGTGCTGCCTGCTGAGCAGCACTGACCAACACTGCCTGGGCCCAGGCTTTTATCTCTGAGGCCCCATTATGATGTCAGAAAGCTGGCTCTGGAATCCTGAGGGCTCCACTATGACACGTGCAAAGTTCCGTCTGAACTTTATATAAGACGGTGAGGCTCAGTCAGTCACTCAGTGTTGCCTGAGAGGGCAACACTGCAACAGCCGGCCGCCAGGCTGTCTTTTTTTTGCACAGCTAGTTGCCTCCAGGAGGCCACAAGAGGGAGACAAGGGACTGCAAAATGGAAAATAGGCATCCACCAACTTTACAGACAACTTCTCCTTGCTCCTACAACCTCCATCCTTGCACAGTTTGTTATTCTTCTAGGTAACATAGTAACAAATCCAAATTGCTGCTCTCTTTGTAGGCAAGCAAGGCTTTGTTGCAACTGCAATTCTTACTTCTTCTTGAAATGTAGGGACGACAGTACATTCCATCACATCCATCTAGTGTACACAGGTAGGTCCATTGTGGCGGGCAGGCGAGCGGGCGGGCTGCTTTATTGGCTGTTTGCTGTTCCCCTACTCCACTCCACTATTTGACTGTTGTGCTGCATCAATCAATCAATCAATCAATCAATCAATCAATCAATCAATCAATCAATCAGTGGCTGGCTCAGGTGCAGCTCTTTAACTTACCTAAAAGGGAGGGCGGAGAGAAGACAAGGAAGGTGAATGAGGTGTTCCAATGTGAAATGCCGGAAACACAGAAACACAGACGACACACAACAAGAGGTGGCAATCTATTCATTAATTGCATTTAATCAATGAGCTCATTATCACTCATGCATTGTCCAACAGGTGTTGAAATAATGGGATTAAAAGGGGAGATCCCTTCAGAAAGACAGAAACAATAGCAAAGACAAAAAACACTTTTGGAATCTGCTTTTAGTCAACACATAAGGAAAGGGTGCACCGGTCCTGGAAATACTGCAATACCAGGTCAATGCGTGGAGTGGACAGAGCAAGCTCTATTTCCATCTCCCTGTTCTAAAAATCCATTTAATATATGGTCCCCAGATAGGGGACGTATCAGATATTAAACTGATAAGAACAGATACTACACTTGATCTTAGCCAAAAGGCCGAGAAGCGATAACCCGAACGGGCCGCGCGTTGCCCGAGCCTGCCCGATACTGCTGTTCAGCCCTTGCAGCGATTCAGCCTACTTCTAGGCAATTCCATGGGGCCCTGCAGGCTCACACACTCACAGCTACACGGGAGGTGAATAAAGGCCGGAGAGGAAGCCAGACAGGATTTGCTTCTTTTGCTTGCACCACAATGCAGTGCTGAAAGAGGAGGAATCTACATAAAAACGCCTTCCTGGCAACGCCCAAATGCCCTGCTGCCATGCAGATAAACACTGGCAGCGGCAGCAAGTGCATGCCCACAGCCACCCCTTGTTCCTTCACACCTTGTATCAGCTGTAATCCAGTCCAGTCCAGTGCTGCCTGCTGAGCAGCACTGACCAACACTGCCTGGGCCCAGGCTTTTATCTCTGAGGCCCCATTATGATGTCAGAAAGCTGGCTCTGGAATCCTGAGGGCTCCACTATGACACGTGCAAAGTTCCGTCTGAACTTTATATAAGACGGTGAGGCTCAGTCAGTCACTCAGTGTTGCCTGAGAGGGCAACACTGCAACAGCCGGCCGCCAGGCTGTCTTTTTTTTGCACAGCTAGTTGCCTCCAGGAGGCCACAAGAGGGAGACAAGGGACTGCAAAATGGAAAATAGGCATCCACCAACTTTACAGACAACTTCTCCTTGCTCCTACAACCTCCATCCTTGCACAGTTTGTTATTCTTCTAGGTAACATAGTAACAAATCCAAATTGCTGCTCTCTTTGTAGGCAAGCAAGGCTTTGTTGCAACTGCAATTCTTACTTCTTCTTGAAATGTAGGGACGACAGTACATTCCATCACATCCATCTAGTGTACACAGGTAGGTCCATTGTGGCGGGCAGGCGAGCGGGCGGGCTGCTTTATTGGCTGTTTGCTGTTCCCCTACTCCACTCCACTATTTGACTGTTGTGCTGCATCAATCAATCAATCAATCAATCAATCAATCAGTGGCTGGCTCAGGTGCAGCTCTTTAACTTACCTAAAAGGGAGGGCGGAGAGAAGACAAGGAAGGTGAATGAGGTGTTCCAATGTGAAATGCCGGAAACACAGAAACACAGACGACACACAACAAGAGGTGGCAATCTATTCATTAATTGCATTTAATCAATGAGCTCATTATCACTCATGCATTGTCCAACAGGTGTTGAAATAATGGGATTAAAAGGGGAGATCCCTTCAGAAAGACAGAAACAATAGCAAAGACAAAAAACACTTTTGGAATCTGCTTTTAGTCAACACATAAGGAAAGGGTGCACCGGTCCTGGAAATACTGCAATACCAGGTCAATGCGTGGAGTGGACAGAGCAAGCTCTATTTCCATCTCCCTGTTCTAAAAATCCATTTAATATATGGTCCCCAGATAGGGGACGTATCAGATATTAAACTGATAAGAACAGATACTACACTTGATCTTAGCCAAAAGGCCGAGAAGCGATAACCCGAACGGGCCGCGCGTTGCCCGAGCCTGCCCGATACTGCTGTTCAGCCCTTGCAGCGATTCAGCCTACTTCTAGGCAATTCCATGGGGCCCTGCAGGCTCACACACTCACAGCTACACGGGAGGTGAATAAAGGCCGGAGAGGAAGCCAGACAGGATTTGCTTCTTTTGCTTGCACCACAATGCAGTGCTGAAAGAGGAGGAATCTACATAAAAACGCCTTCCTGGCAACGCCCAAATGCCCTGCTGCCATGCAGATAAACACTGGCAGCGGCAGCAAGTGCATGCCCACAGCCACCCCTTGTTCCTTCACACCTTGTATCAGCTGTAATCCAGTCCAGTCCAGTGCTGCCTGCTGAGCAGCACTGACCAACACTGCCTGGGCCCAGGCTTTTATCTCTGAGGCCCCATTATGATGTCAGAAAGCTGGCTCTGGAATCCTGAGGGCTCCACTATGACACGTGCAAAGTTCCGTCTGAACTTTATATAAGACGGTGAGGCTCAGTCAGTCACTCAGTGTTGCCTGAGAGGGCAACACTGCAACAGCCGGCCGCCAGGCTGTCTTTTTTTTGCACAGCTAGTTGCCTCCAGGAGGCCACAAGAGGGAGACAAGGGACTGCAAAATGGAAAATAGGCATCCACCAACTTTACAGACAACTTCTCCTTGCTCCTACAACCTCCATCCTTGCACAGTTTGTTATTCTTCTAGGTAACATAGTAACAAATCCAAATTGCTGCTCTCTTTGTAGGCAAGCAAGGCTTTGTTGCAACTGCAATTCTTACTTCTTCTTGAAATGTAGGGACGACAGTACATTCCATCACATCCATCTAGTGTACACAGGTAGGTCCATTGTGGCGGGCAGGCGAGCGGGCGGGCTGCTTTATTGGCTGTTTGCTGTTCCCCTACTCCACTCCACTATTTGACTGTTGTGCTGCATCAATCAATCAATCAATCAATCAATCAATCAATCAATCAATCAATCAATAAATCAATCAATCAGTGGCTGGCTCAGGTGCAGCTCTTTAACTTACCTAAAAGGGAGGGCGGAGAGAAGACAAGGAAGGTGAATGAGGTGTTCCAATGTGAAATGCCGGAAACACAGAAACACAGACGACACACAACAAGAGGTGGCAATCTATTCATTAATTGCATTTAATCAATGAGCTCATTATCACTCATGCATTGTCCAACAGGTGTTGAAATAATGGGATTAAAAGGGGAGATCCCTTCAGAAAGACAGAAACAATAGCAAAGACAAAAAACACTTTTGGAATCTGCTTTTAGTCAACACATAAGGAAAGGGTGCACCGGTCCTGGAAATACTGCAATACCAGGTCAATGCGTGGAGTGGACAGAGCAAGCTCTATTTCCATCTCCCTGTTCTAAAAATCCATTTAATATATGGTCCCCAGATAGGGGACGTATCAGATATTAAACTGATAAGAACAGATACTACACTTGATCTTAGCCAAAAGGCCGAGAAGCGATAACCCGAACGGGCCGCGCGTTGCCCGAGCCTGCCCGATACTGCTGTTCAGCCCTTGCAGCGATTCAGCCTACTTCTAGGCAATTCCATGGGGCCCTGCAGGCTCACACACTCACAGCTACACGGGAGGTGAATAAAGGCCGGAGAGGAAGCCAGACAGGATTTGCTTCTTTTGCTTGCACCACAATGCAGTGCTGAAAGAGGAGGAATCTACATAAAAACGCCTTCCTGGCAACGCCCAAATGCCCTGCTGCCATGCAGATAAACACTGGCAGCGGCAGCAAGTGCATGCCCACAGCCACCCCTTGTTCCTTCACACCTTGTATCAGCTGTAATCCAGTCCAGTCCAGTGCTGCCTGCTGAGCAGCACTGACCAACACTGCCTGGGCCCAGGCTTTTATCTCTGAGGCCCCATTATGATGTCAGAAAGCTGGCTCTGGAATCCTGAGGGCTCCACTATGACACGTGCAAAGTTCCGTCTGAACTTTATATAAGACGGTGAGGCTCAGTCAGTCACTCAGTGTTGCCTGAGAGGGCAACACTGCAACAGCCGGCCGCCAGGCTGTCTTTTTTTTGCACAGCTAGTTGCCTCCAGGAGGCCACAAGAGGGAGACAAGGGACTGCATAATGGAAAATAGGCATCCACCAACTTTACAGACAACTTCTCCTTGCTCCTACAACCTCCATCCTTGCACAGTTTGTTATTCTTCTAGGTAACATAGTAACAAATCCAAATTGCTGCTCTCTTTGTAGGCAAGCAAGGCTTTGTTGCAACTGCAATTCTTACTTCTTCTTGAAATGTAGGGACGACAGTACATTCCATCACATCCATCTAGTGTACACAGGTAGGTCCATTGTGGCGGGCAGGCGAGCGGGCGGGCTGCTTTATTGGCTGTTTGCTGTTCCCCTACTCCACTCCACTATTTGACTGTTGTGCTGCATCAATCAATCAATCAATCAATCAATCAATCAATCAATCAATCAATCAATCAATCAATCAATCAATCAATCAGTGGCTGGCTCAGGTGCAGCTCTTTAACTTACCTAAAAGGGAGGGCGGAGAGAAGACAAGGAAGGTGAATGAGGTGTTCCAATGTGAAATGCCGGAAACACAGAAACACAGACGACACACAACAAGAGGTGGCAATCTATTCATTAATTGCATTTAATCAATGAGCTCATTATCACTCATGCATTGTCCAACAGGTGTTGAAATAATGGGATTAAAAGGGGAGATCCCTTCAGAAAGACAGAAACAATAGCAAAGACAAAAAACACTTTTGGAATCTGCTTTTAGTCAACACATAAGGAAAGGGTGCACCGGTCCTGGAAATACTGCAATACCAGGTCAATGCGTGGAGTGGACAGAGCAAGCTCTATTTCCATCTCCCTGTTCTAAAAATCCATTTAATATATGGTCCCCAGATAGGGGACGTATCAGATATTAAACTGATAAGAACAGATACTACACTTGATCTTAGCCAAAAGGCCGAGAAGCGATAACCCGAACGGGCCGCACGTTGCCCGAGCCTGCCCGATACTGCTGTTCAGCCCTTGCAGCGATTCAGCCTACTTCTAGGCAATTCCATGGGGCCCTGCAGGCTCACACACTCACAGCTACACGGGAGGTGAATAAAGGCCGGAGAGGAAGCCAGACAGGATTTGCTTCTTTTGCTTGCACCACAATGCAGTGCTGAAAGAGGAGGAATCTACATAAAAACGCCTTCCTGGCAACGCCCAAATGCCCTGCTGCCATGCAGATAAACACTGGCAGCGGCAGCAAGTGCATGCCCACAGCCACCCCTTGTTCCTTCACACCTTGTATCAGCTGTAATCCAGTCCAGTCCAGTGCTGCCTGCTGAGCAGCACTGACCAACACTGCCTGGGCCCAGGCTTTTATCTCTGAGGCCCCATTATGATGTCAGAAAGCTGGCTCTGGAATCCTGAGGGCTCCACTATGACACGTGCAAAGTTCCGTCTGAACTTTATATAAGACGGTGAGGCTCAGTCAGTCACTCAGTGTTGCCTGAGAGGGCAACACTGCAACAGCCGGCCGCCAGGCTGTCTTTTTTTTGCACAGCTAGTTGCCTCCAGGAGGCCACAAGAGGGAGACAAGGGACTGCAAAATGGAAAATAGGCATCCACCAACTTTACAGACAACTTCTCCTTGCTCCTACAACCTCCATCCTTGCACAGTTTGTTATTCTTCTAGGTAACATAGTAACAAATCCAAATTGCTGCTCTCTTTGTAGGCAAGCAAGGCTTTGTTGCAACTGCAATTCTTACTTCTTCTTGAAATGTAGGGACGACAGTACATTCCATCACATCCATCTAGTGTACACAGGTAGGTCCATTGTGGCGGGCAGGCGAGCGGGCGGGCTGCTTTATTGGCTGTTTGCTGTTCCCCTACTCCACTCCACTATTTGACTGTTGTGCTGCATCAATCAATCAATCAATCAATCAATCAATCAATCAATCAATCAATCAATCAATCAATCAGTGGCTGGCTCAGGTGCAGCTCTTTAACTTACCTAAAAGGGAGGGCGGAGAGAAGACAAGGAAGGTGAATGAGGTGTTCCAATGTGAAATGCCGGAAACACAGAAACACAGACGACACACAACAAGAGGTGGCAATCTATTCATTAATTGCATTTAATCAATGAGCTCATTATCACTCATGCATTGTCCAACAGGTGTTGAAATAATGGGATTAAAAGGGGAGATCCCTTCAGAAAGACAGAAACAATAGCAAAGACAAAAAACACTTTTGGAATCTGCTTTTAGTCAACACATAAGGAAAGGGTGCACCGGTCCTGGAAATACTGCAATACCAGGTCAATGCGTGGAGTGGACAGAGCAAGCTCTATTTCCATCTCCCTGTTCTAAAAATCCATTTAATATATGGTCCCCAGATAGGGGACGTATCAGATATTAAACTGATAAGAACAGATACTACACTTGATCTTAGCCAAAAGGCCGAGAAGCGATAACCCGAACGGGCCGCGCGTTGCCCGAGCCTGCCCGATACTGCTGTTCAGCCCTTGCAGCGATTCAGCCTACTTCTAGGCAATTCCATGGGGCCCTGCAGGCTCACACACTCACAGCTACACGGGAGGTGAATAAAGGCCGGAGAGGAAGCCAGACAGGATTTGCTTCTTTTGCTTGCACCACAATGCAGTGCTGAAAGAGGAGGAATCTACATAAAAACGCCTTCCTGGCAACGCCCAAATGCCCTGCTGCCATGCAGATAAACACTGGCAGCGGCAGCAAGTGCATGCCCACAGCCACCCCTTGTTCCTTCACACCTTGTATCAGCTGTAATCCAGTCCAGTCCAGTGCTGCCTGCTGAGCAGCACTGACCAACACTGCCTGGGCCCAGGCTTTTATCTCTGAGGCCCCATTATGATGTCAGAAAGCTGGCTCTGGAATCCTGAGGGCTCCACTATGACACGTGCAAAGTTCCGTCTGAACTTTATATAAGACGGTGAGGCTCAGTCAGTCACTCAGTGTTGCCTGAGAGGGCAACACTGCAACAGCCGGCCGCCAGGCTGTCTTTTTTTTGCACAGCTAGTTGCCTCCAGGAGGCCACAAGAGGGAGACAAGGGACTGCAAAATGGAAAATAGGCATCCACCAACTTTACAGACAACTTCTCCTTGCTCCTACAACCTCCATCCTTGCACAGTTTGTTATTCTTCTAGGTAACATAGTAACAAATCCAAATTGCTGCTCTCTTTGTAGGCAAGCAAGGCTTTGTTGCAACTGCAATTCTTACTTCTTCTTGAAATGTAGGGACGACAGTACATTCCATCACATCCATCTAGTGTACACAGGTAGGTCCATTGTGGCGGGCAGGCGAGCGGGCGGGCTGCTTTATTGGCTGTTTGCTGTTCCCCTACTCCACTCCACTATTTGACTGTTGTGCTGCATCAATCAATCAATCAATCAATCAATCAATCAATCAATCAATCAATCAATCAATCAATCAGTGGCTGGCTCAGGTGCAGCTCTTTAACTTACCTAAAAGGGAGGGCGGAGAGAAGACAAGGAAGGTGAATGAGGTGTTCCAATGTGAAATGCCGGAAACACAGAAACACAGACGACACACAACAAGAGGTGGCAATCTATTCATTAATTGCATTTAATCAATGAGCTCATTATCACTCATGCATTGTCCAACAGGTGTTGAAATAATGGGATTAAAAGGGGAGATCCCTTCAGAAAGACAGAAACAATAGCAAAGACAAAAAACACTTTTGGAATCTGCTTTTAGTCAACACATAAGGAAAGGGTGCACCGGTCCTGGAAATACTGCAATACCAGGTCAATGCGTGGAGTGGACAGAGCAAGCTCTATTTCCATCTCCCTGTTCTAAAAATCCATTTAATATATGGTCCCCAGATAGGGGACGTATCAGATATTAAACTGATAAGAACAGATACTACACTTGATCTTAGCCAAAAGGCCGAGAAGCGATAACCCGAACGGGCCGCGCGTTGCCCGAGCCTGCCCGATACTGCTGTTCAGCCCTTGCAGCGATTCAGCCTACTTCTAGGCAATTCCATGGGGCCCTGCAGGCTCACACACTCACAGCTACACGGGAGGTGAATAAAGGCCGGAGAGGAAGCCAGACAGGATTTGCTTCTTTTGCTTGCACCACAATGCAGTGCTGAAAGAGGAGGAATCTACATAAAAACGCCTTCCTGGCAACGCCCAAATGCCCTGCTGCCATGCAGATAAACACTGGCAGCGGCAGCAAGTGCATGCCCACAGCCACCCCTTGTTCCTTCACACCTTGTATCAGCTGTAATCCAGTCCAGTCCAGTGCTGCCTGCTGAGCAGCACTGACCAACACTGCCTGGGCCCAGGCTTTTATCTCTGAGGCCCCATTATGATGTCAGAAAGCTGGCTCTGGAATCCTGAGGGCTCCACTATGACACGTGCAAAGTTCCGTCTGAACTTTATATAAGACGGTGAGGCTCAGTCAGTCACTCAGTGTTGCCTGAGAGGGCAACACTGCAACAGCCGGCCGCCAGGCTGTCTTTTTTTTGCACAGCTAGTTGCCTCCAGGAGGCCACAAGAGGGAGACAAGGGACTGCAAAATGGAAAATAGGCATCCACCAACTTTACAGACAACTTCTCCTTGCTCCTACAACCTCCATCCTTGCACAGTTTGTTATTCTTCTAGGTAACATAGTAATAAATCCAAATTGCTGCTCTCTTTGTAGGCAAGCAAGGCTTTGTTGCAACTGCAATTCTTACTTCTTCTTGAAATGTAGGGACGACAGTACATTCCATCACATCCATCTAGTGTACACAGGTAGGTCCATTGTGGCGGGCAGGCGAGCGGGCGGGCTGCTTTATTGGCTGTTTGCTGTTCCCCTACTCCACTCCACTATTTGACTGTTGTGCTGCATCAATCAATCAATCAATCAATCAATCAATCAATCAATCAATCAATCAATCAATCAATCAATCAGTGGCTGGCTCAGGTGCAGCTCTTTAACTTACCTAAAAGGGAGGGCGGAGAGAAGACAAGGAAGGTGAATGAGGTGTTCCAATGTGAAATGCCGGAAACACAGAAACACAGACGACACACAACAAGAGGTGGCAATCTATTCATTAATTGCATTTAATCAATGAGCTCATTATCACTCATGCATTGTCCAACAGGTGTTGAAATAATGGGATTAAAAGGGGAGATCCCTTCAGAAAGACAGAAACAATAGCAAAGACAAAAAACACTTTTGGAATCTGCTTTTAGTCAACACATAAGGAAAGGGTGCACCGGTCCTGGAAATACTGCAATACCAGGTCAATGCGTGGAGTGGACAGAGCAAGCTCTATTTCCATCTCCCTGTTCTAAAAATCCATTTAATATATGGTCCCCAGATAGGGGACGTATCAGATATTAAACTGATAAGAACAGATACTACACTTGATCTTAGCCAAAAGGCCGAGAAGCGATAACCCGAACGGGCCGCGCGTTGCCCGAGCCTGCCCGATACTGCTGTTCAGCCCTTGCAGCGATTCAGCCTACTTCTAGGCAATTCCATGGGGCCCTGCAGGCTCACACACTCACAGCTACACGGGAGGTGAATAAAGGCCGGAGAGGAAGCCAGACAGGATTTGCTTCTTTTGCTTGCACCACAATGCAGTGCTGAAAGAGGAGGAATCTACATAAAAACGCCTTCCTGGCAACGCCCAAATGCCCTGCTGCCATGCAGATAAACACTGGCAGCGGCAGCAAGTGCATGCCCACAGCCACCCCTTGTTCCTTCACACCTTGTATCAGCTGTAATCCAGTCCAGTCCAGTGCTGCCTGCTGAGCAGCACTGACCAACACTGCCTGGGCCCAGGCTTTTATCTCTGAGGCCCCATTATGATGTCAGAAAGCTGGCTCTGGAATCCTGAGGGCTCCACTATGACACGTGCAAAGTTCCGTCTGAACTTTATATAAGACGGTGAGGCTCAGTCAGTCACTCAGTGTTGCCTGAGAGGGCAACACTGCAACAGCCGGCCGCCAGGCTGTCTTTTTTTTGCACAGCTAGTTGCCTCCAGGAGGCCACAAGAGGGAGACAAGGGACTGCAAAATGGAAAATAGGCATCCACCAACTTTACAGACAACTTCTCCTTGCTCCTACAACCTCCATCCTTGCACAGTTTGTTATTCTTCTAGGTAACATAGTAACAAATCCAAATTGCTGCTCTCTTTGTAGGCAAGCAAGGCTTTGTTGCAACTGCAATTCTTACTTCTTCTTGAAATGTAGGGACGACAGTACATTCCATCACATCCATCTAGTGTACACAGGTAGGTCCATTGTGGCGGGCAGGCGAGCGGGCGGGCTGCTTTATTGGCTGTTTGCTGTTCCCCTACTCCACTCCACTATTTGACTGTTGTGCTGCATCAATCAATCAATCAATCAATCAATCAATCAATCAATCAATCAATCAATCAGTGGCTGGCTCAGGTGCAGCTCTTTAACTTACCTAAAAGGGAGGGCGGAGAGAAGACAAGGAAGGTGAATGAGGTGTTCCAATGTGAAATGCCGGAAACACAGAAACACAGACGACACACAACAAGAGGTGGCAATCTATTCATTAATTGCATTTAATCAATGAGCTCATTATCACTCATGCATTGTCCAACAGGTGTTGAAATAATGGGATTAAAAGGGGAGATCCCTTCAGAAAGACAGAAACAATAGCAAAGACAAAAAACACTTTTGGAATCTGCTTTTAGTCAACACATAAGGAAAGGGTGCACCGGTCCTGGAAATACTGCAATACCAGGTCAATGCGTGGAGTGGACAGAGCAAGCTCTATTTCCATCTCCCTGTTCTAAAAATCCATTTAATATATGGTCCCCAGATAGGGGACGTATCAGATATTAAACTGATAAGAACAGATACTACACTTGATCTTAGCCAAAAGGCCGAGAAGCGATAACCCGAACGGGCCGCGCGTTGCCCGAGCCTGCCCGATACTGCTGTTCAGCCCTTGCAGCGATTCAGCCTACTTCTAGGCAATTCCATGGGGCCCTGCAGGCTCACACACTCACAGCTACACGGGAGGTGAATAAAGGCCGGAGAGGAAGCCAGACAGGATTTGCTTCTTTTGCTTGCACCACAATGCAGTGCTGAAAGAGGAGGAATCTACATAAAAACGCCTTCCTGGCAACGCCCAAATGCCCTGCTGCCATGCAGATAAACACTGGCAGCGGCAGCAAGTGCATGCCCACAGCCACCCCTTGTTCCTTCACACCTTGTATCAGCTGTAATCCAGTCCAGTCCAGTGCTGCCTGCTGAGCAGCACTGACCAACACTGCCTGGGCCCAGGCTTTTATCTCTGAGGCCCCATTATGATGTCAGAAAGCTGGCTCTGGAATCCTGAGGGCTCCACTATGACACGTGCAAAGTTCCGTCTGAACTTTATATAAGACGGTGAGGCTCAGTCAGTCACTCAGTGTTGCCTGAGAGGGCAACACTGCAACAGCCGGCCGCCAGGCTGTCTTTTTTTTGCACAGCTAGTTGCCTCCAGGAGGCCACAAGAGGGAGACAAGGGACTGCAAAATGGAAAATAGGCATCCACCAACTTTACAGACAACTTCTCCTTGCTCCTACAACCTCCATCCTTGCACAGTTTGTTATTCTTCTAGGTAACATAGTAACAAATCCAAATTGCTGCTCTCTTTGTAGGCAAGCAAGGCTTTGTTGCAACTGCAATTCTTACTTCTTCTTGAAATGTAGGGACGACAGTACATTCCATCACATCCATCTAGTGTACACAGGTAGGTCCATTGTGGCGGGCAGGCGAGCGGGCGGGCTGCTTTATTGGCTGTTTGCTGTTCCCCTACTCCACTCCACTATTTGACTGTTGTGCTGCATCAATCAATCAATCAATCAATCAATCAATCAATCAATCAATCAATCAATCAGTGGCTGGCTCAGGTGCAGCTCTTTAACTTACCTAAAAGGGAGGGCGGAGAGAAGACAAGGAAGGTGAATGAGGTGTTCCAATGTGAAATGCCGGAAACACAGAAACACAGACGACACACAACAAGAGGTGGCAATCTATTCATTAATTGCATTTAATCAATGAGCTCATTATCACTCATGCATTGTCCAACAGGTGTTGAAATAATGGGATTAAAAGGGGAGATCCCTTCAGAAAGACAGAAACAATAGCAAAGACAAAAAACACTTTTGGAATCTGCTTTTAGTCAACACATAAGGAAAGGGTGCACCGGTCCTGGAAATACTGCAATACCAGGTCAATGCGTGGAGTGGACAGAGCAAGCTCTATTTCCATCTCCCTGTTCTAAAAATCCATTTAATATATGGTCCCCAGATAGGGGACGTATCAGATATTAAACTGATAAGAACAGATACTACACTTGATCTTAGCCAAAAGGCCGAGAAGCGATAACCCGAACGGGCCGCGCGTTGCCCGAGCCTGCCCGATACTGCTGTTCAGCCCTTGCAGCGATTCAGCCTACTTCTAGGCAATTCCATGGGGCCCTGCAGGCTCACACACTCACAGCTACACGGGAGGTGAATAAAGGCCGGAGAGGAAGCCAGACAGGATTTGCTTCTTTTGCTTGCACCACAATGCAGTGCTGAAAGAGGAGGAATCTACATAAAAACGCCTTCCTGGCAACGCCCAAATGCCCTGCTGCCATGCAGATAAACACTGGCAGCGGCAGCAAGTGCATGCCCACAGCCACCCCTTGTTCCTTCACACCTTGTATCAGCTGTAATCCAGTCCAGTCCAGTGCTGCCTGCTGAGCAGCACTGACCAACACTGCCTGGGCCCAGGCTTTTATCTCTGAGGCCCCATTATGATGTCAGAAAGCTGGCTCTGGAATCCTGAGGGCTCCACTATGACACGTGCAAAGTTCCGTCTGAACTTTATATAAGACGGTGAGGCTCAGTCAGTCACTCAGTGTTGCCTGAGAGGGCAACACTGCAACAGCCGGCCGCCAGGCTGTCTTTTTTTTGCACAGCTAGTTGCCTCCAGGAGGCCACAAGAGGGAGACAAGGGACTGCAAAATGGAAAATAGGCATCCACCAACTTTACAGACAACTTCTCCTTGCTCCTACAACCTCCATCCTTGCACAGTTTGTTATTCTTCTAGGTAACATAGTAACAAATCCAAATTGCTGCTCTCTTTGTAGGCAAGCAAGGCTTTGTTGCAACTGCAATTCTTACTTCTTCTTGAAATGTAGGGACGACAGTACATTCCATCACATCCATCTAGTGTACACAGGTAGGTCCATTGTGGCGGGCAGGCGAGCGGGCAGGCTGCTTTATTGGCTGTTTGCTGTTCCCCTACTCCACTCCACTATTTGACTGTTGTGCTGCATCAATCAATCAATCAATCAATCAATCAATCAATCAATCAATCAATCAATCAGTGGCTGGCTCAGGTGCAGCTCTTTAACTTACCTAAAAGGGAGGGCGGAGAGAAGACAAGGAAGGTGAATGAGGTGTTCCAATGTGAAATGCCGGAAACACAGAAACACAGACGACACACAACAAGAGGTGGCAATCTATTCATTAATTGCATTTAATCAATGAGCTCATTATCACTCATGCATTGTCCAACAGGTGTTGAAATAATGGGATTAAAAGGGGAGATCCCTTCAGAAAGACAGAAACAATAGCAAAGACAAAAAACACTTTTGGAATCTGCTTTTAGTCAACACATAAGGAAAGGGTGCACCGGTCCTGGAAATACTGCAATACCAGGTCAATGCGTGGAGTGGACAGAGCAAGCTCTATTTCCATCTCCCTGTTCTAAAAATCCATTTAATATATGGTCCCCAGATAGGGGACGTATCAGATATTAAACTGATAAGAACAGATACTACACTTGATCTTAGCCAAAAGGCCGAGAAGCGATAACCCGAACGGGCCGCGCGTTGCCCGAGCCTGCCCGATACTGCTGTTCAGCCCTTGCAGCGATTCAGCCTACTTCTAGGCAATTCCATGGGGCCCTGCAGGCTCACACACTCACAGCTACACGGGAGGTGAATAAAGGTCGGAGAGGAAGCCAGACAGGATTTGCTTCTTTTGCTTGCACCACAATGCAGTGCTGAAAGAGGAGGAATCTACATAAAAACGCCTTCCTGGCAACGCCCAAATGCCCTGCTGCCATGCAGATAAACACTGGCAGCGGCAGCAAGTGCATGCCCACAGCCACCCCTTGTTCCTTCACACCTTGTATCAGCTGTAATCCAGTCCAGTCCAGTGCTGCCTGCTGAGCAGCACTGACCAACACTGCCTGGGCCCAGGCTTTTATCTCTGAGGCCCCATTATGATGTCAGAAAGCTGGCTCTGGAATCCTGAGGGCTCCACTATGACACGTGCAAAGTTCCGTCTGAACTTTATATAAGACGGTGAGGCTCAGTCAGTCACTCAGTGTTGCCTGAGAGGGCAACACTGCAACAGCCGGCCGCCAGGCTGTCTTTTTTTTGCACAGCTAGTTGCCTCCAGGAGGCCACAAGAGGGAGACAAGGGACTGCAAAATGGAAAATAGGCATCCACCAACTTTACAGACAACATAAACACACAAAATAAAACACAACGCTCATATACGGACGTACAGAAGACCTAAGGAGTAACAAAACAAGGGTGGGAGGGTGGGAGCTTTGCTTCTTGTGTACTACTCCTCCCGCTGCTTCCGGCTCAATGCCGAGAAACAGCGGGAAGCGCAGTAACGGCCCCCCCGTCCCCCCTAGCTCCTCCCCGTCCCTCCTTCAGCTTCTTCACCTTTCCCTCACCTCTTAACATTAACCCTTTCCCTACCAGGACGGTCATGTCGGCTTCCCTCAAGCCTGCAGCTGCGTCCAGCCTCTTCTTGACCTGCCTAGGTAGAGTCGTGTGTTAACCTTAAACCATACTATCCCCCACCCCCATTTAGTAACGACACATGACACCGAGGTTGGATGTGAAATGGCCACAGCAGCCGTTTATTAATTTCACAGTTTTATAAAAACAATTTAAATCCGAAACATTCGGATAACTAGTTAGGAATCCACCGGAGAATTCCTCCTAATAATTCACATGACCCAACATGGGTCAGAATCATAAATAACCATTAAACGTTAACATTAACCCGAGCAGAGGAAGTCCTTGAAGCCCCTTCAGATGTTCCTTTCAAGAACACACCGAATTAGCCATCTGCAAACCACTAATTACCTCCAGCCGTAAACCAGCTCGGAAGCACCGTTCACCTCTGCAGATGGCTCCACCCACTAGAAGTCCACTTCAAGGGGATAACACCCGTTGAAGCCCTCAAGTGATATACCGCCCACTAGAAGTCCACTTCAAAGGGATAACACCCGATGAAGCCTTCAAGTGACATACCTTCTACCAGAAGACCACTTCAAAGGGATAACACCCGATGAAGTCTTCAACCATGTACCTTTTTTGGGGGACGCATACCCCCGATGCGACCCCCCCACCATTTTGTACTGACTGGCCTCAAGGACTCCCCCCGCCAGCTGCCATGACAACAGAACCTACTCCGGAAAAAAGAAAAACATGTTAAATAAACACACAAAATAAAACACAACGCTCATATACGGACGTACAGAAGACCTAAGGAGTAACAAAACAAGGGTGGGAGGGTGGGAGCTTTGCTTCTTGTGTACTACTCCTCCCGCTGCTTCCGGCTCAATGCCGAGAAACAGCGGGAAGCGCAGTAACGGCCCCCCCGTCCCCCCTAGCTCCTCCCCGTCCCTCCTTCAGCTTCTTCACCTTTCCCTCACCTCTTAACATTAACCCTTTCCCTACCAGGACGGTCATGTCGGCTTCCCTCAAGCCTGCAGCTGCGTCCAGCCTCTTCTTGACCTGCCTAGGTAGAGTCGTGTGTTAACCTTAAACCATACTATCCCCCACCCCCATTTAGTAACGACACATGACACCGAGGTTGGATGTGAAATGGCCACAGCAGCCGTTTATTAATTTCACAGTTTTATAAAAACAATTTAAATCCGAAACATTCGGATAACTAGTTAGGAATCCACCGGAGAATTCCTCCTAATAATTCACATGACCCAACATGGGTCAGAATCATAAATAACCATTAAACGTTAACATTAACCCGAGCAGAGGAAGTCCTTGAAGCCCCTTCAGATGTTCCTTTCAAGAACACACCGAATTAGCCATCTGCAAACCACTAATTACCTCCAGCCGTAAACCAGCTCGGAAGCACCGTTCACCTCTGCAGATGGCTCCACCCACTAGAAGTCCACTTCAAGGGGATAACACCCGTTGAAGCCCTCAAGTGATATACCGCCCACTAGAAGTCCACTTCAAAGGGATAACACCCGATGAAGCCTTCAAGTGACATACCTTCTACCAGAAGACCACTTCAAAGGGATAACACCCGATGAAGTCTTCAACCATGTACCTTTTTTGGGGGACGCATACCCCCGATGCGACCCCCCCACCATTTTGTACTGACTGGCCTCAAGGACTCCCCCCGCCACCGCGAAACAGGCCTTGACCACCTTAAGCCTGTGAGTTCCTCCACACCACCACCGCCCTTTCTATGCCTTCTGCTATAGCCAAGCTCCAAATATCAATGCCAACCTCGGTCAGATGAACCCCGTCACTCCTCCAGAAATTCCCCAATCCTGACTCCAAATCCCTATGCCTCACGCAAATGCCCCCGTTCTTTGCCACAAAACGGGACACCGCCCGGTTAACTTTTATCCGAGCCTTATTGACTCTCTCCACCGATCTAGCTAACCGCCAATGCTTCCTTGGGACTATGTCCGACCACACTACCACCAACTTGGGATAAGATACCCACAAACACAACAAATCATGTTTGATATCCCGCACCAACTCACGAAAAGGGCGGACTCCTAAGTCATTCCCACCCACGTGCAACACTAAAACCTCCGGAACCCTATCAAGCCGCACATATGTCTGGACTTCCGCCAACACCCTGTTCCACGACATACCTCTAAACCCCAGCCAATGCACAACCGCATCCTGTCGCGGAATGCGCAACTGGCGACCATCCGGGCGGACGTCCGCCCTCAAAGCCCCCCAGTGCACGTACGAATGACCCATCAACCACACCAGACAAGGAGGCGAATCTGAAACGGAAAACACAGTTAGGCACCACCATATACATTTGCAAGCATAAACAACAAAATTACAACATATGGGGGCGGACATAGGACTTAAACCTTTTAGACTCCCAACGACCAATACGCCTCACCCCCTCATCATCCAACCCCCAGCGCCCTGCTTCCGTTGCTGCGCCAATCCGGAAGGAATGAGATGAATATGAGCCTGCCGCAACCCCAACCGCCGTCAAACATTTTTTAAAAACAGCTCCAAACTGAAACCTGGACAAGAACGACCCGTCCACATGACATAACAAAGGCAAATCTGGAGACCCCCTGTTTTTTGTAAAACCACGCATGCACTCTACTGGGCACATGACCGACCCCGGGAGAGCGAACAAAACTATCAGTTTTCCCTTCCCTAATTGGTCAGTTTTTGATCTACGCAACCATACCTCCAACCGATCTGCAAAAAGGCTCACCTCCCCAGATCTCAGCCCCCCTGCCTGTTTAGTACTTGGCGACACCAACTCACCTATTCTAAATGCTCCGAAGAACGCCAACGAGAAAGCCAACCGAAACAAATCCATTTCATCTGAAGAACGACATACCGATGCCAATGAACCACCCAACAAGCCCAGCAAAGCAAACGACACCGGCCTTCTACTATCCGCCTCCACCCTACCTCTGCGCAACCCCTTCAAAGCCTGCGATACCAGAAATTCCTTCGATACATCCCGCAAGCCCCGCAACTTAAGCCCAAACGCCACCGCGGATATAAACCGGTTCACCTTCGCTACTGAAAACCCCGCCTCCCAGGCATCCCCTAACCAATACAAAAGTGCCACCAACCTGTCTCTATCCGTATTGACATCACCCAACTCTCTTACCCACTCCTCCCACTGCCTCCAACAAGCAGCATAAGCCCTCCACGTCGTGCCCGCCAAAGACCTTTGTAACAGCTGCTCTACGGGACCGATACCAGATCCCATAGATGATCCGGACACGCCAAACCAATACGTTCCGCTCCCGGAGCCAATTGCCGAAACCGGTCCCACTGCGAGCGAGAAAGAGCATCAGCAACACAATTCCGTACACCCGGGACATGCACCGCCACCACCCACGCGTTCAGCGACAAACACACCAACACTAAATGTCGCAACAATTGAACTACCGGAGGAGAGGACGCCGTGATGTTATTAATGGCAAGCACCACACCCATGTTGTCGCAGTAAAAACGGACCTTCTTATCCCTGAGCCTGTCCCCCCAAATGGTAGCCGCCACCACGATGGGAAACAGCTCGAGCAGGGCCAGATTCCGCGTCAATCCACTGGACACCCAGCTAGCCGGCCATTGACCTGCGCACCACGGACCTCCCCCGTAAGCTCCAAAGCCACCCGCCCCAGCCGCATCCGTGAAAATATTCAGATCACTCGTATCCTGCGCTGGGGCCATCCATAGCGAGCGACCATTGTACTGGCCCAAGAAGTCATCCCAAACCTGAAGATCAGCTCGGTGCTCCTCCTTGAGCCTCACAAAATGATGCGGCGCCCGCACTCCCGCCGTTGCCGCCGCCAACCTTCTACCAAACACCCTCCCCATCGGCATAATCCGGCAGGCGAAATTCAACTTCCCCAGCAGCGACTGAAGCTCCCTCAACGACATTTTCTTCCTTCTACAAGCCCGTCGCACCTCCAGCCTCAAAGCACCCAGCTTATCCGCCGGGAGCCGACACTCCATTGCCACCGAGTCAATTTCGATTCCCAAGAAACAAATCGTCGCTACCGGGCCCTCCGTTTTTTCCGGCGCCAAAGGGATCCCAAAATCCCTCGCCACCTTCTGCAGGGCATGAAGCAAGTTACCGCAAACCGGCGAACCCCCCGGGCCAACGCACAAAAAATCATCTAAGTAATGGATCAACGAATCGACCCCGGATACTCCCCTCGTTACCCACTCCACGAAGCTACTAAACGCCTCGAAGTATGCACAAGAAAGAGAACACCCCATCGGAAGGCACCGATCCACGTAAAAGGCCCCATTCCAAAAACAGCCCAACAGCCGTTGGCTTTCTGGATGCACCGGCAACAACCTGAACGCCGCCTCGATGTCGGTTTTTGCTAGCAGCGCCCCCGGACCCGCAGCCCGCACTAACCCCACCGCCTTATCGAATGAGGTATAAACTACGGAACACAACTCGTGATCAATCCCGTCGTTTACCGACGAACCTTTGGGATACGATAAATGTTGAATCAAACGAAACTTTCCGGGCTCGCGTTTAGGGACAATACCCAAAGGGGACACAACTAAATCTTTCACCGGCGACTCCACAAATGGCCCCGACATGCGCCCCAACGAAACTTCTTTAACAACTTTTCCGACACGACTTCCGCATGCACGTAAGCCGATTTTAAATTTCTCCGCGTAACCGGAACCTCATAAGGAGGCGGAGGAATAACAAAACCAACACTAAACCCTTCATAAAGCAACTTAGCCGCCGCCCTATCCGGATACTCATTTAGATAAGGGGCCATCCTTTCCACCCTCACCGGCGACACCCCCTTGACCAGCCCCGTGCTGGTTCCCGGACCTCTTTTTACGCAGACATTTTGCCGCCCCGTGTGATGCACCATTACACTCGGAGCACACGTGCTTGAACTTGCACGTGGCCCCGAACTTACACTGGCCTTCATTGAATTGCCAGCAAAACCCCGCCTTTCCCCCGCCGCTTGGTCCACTCTGACTAGTCTGGCCTCCCTGGCCACCGCTCCCGGGAAAGGGCTGCCTAACCGGAACCGTAACCCGTAACCAGAGAGCAATATCCTTCTGGTCCCACCGAATCGCCGGCCGAACCGCCTTCCGCTGACGGAATTGCTCATCATATCGCAGCCACGCCTGACCCCCATACGCCCTATGAGCCTCCCCAATAGCATCAAAATAACAAAATAACGCCGAACAATTTTCCGGCGCCTTTTCCCCTATCACACTAGCCAATATGGCGAACGCCTGCGACCAATTAACGAACGTCTGCGGGATAAGCCTATACCGCCGCCGTTCCTCCTCGTCCTTTTTACTCTCATCCCGCTTGCTCTTATCCAAATTGAATTTAGCCAGCGGCAAGAGAGAAAAAATTTCAACGTATTCATCTTTCCAGATCCGATCACGCACCTCCTGCTTTAAATGCGCCCCCAACGGACCCTCAAAACAAACATACACCTCCCCCCGAGCACGATCGTCCATGCGCACTCGATCGCCGTCCTTCTGTGCCTCAGTCTGCACCGACACCGCGACCGCCTCTCTAACCGCCACCACAGGACGCGCCTGCAACGATCCCACTTCCCTGGAGCCTTCCCAAACTACCGCAGGGGACACTTCCGTTACTACCGGCGCCGCGGCCCTATCCAGGCGCCCCACCAGCTCCCGTAAGCAACCCACTAAATCTGCCAAACCCGCTCCGTCGCGTCCGCCCGCGCCACTACCGGCCCCCGATGCTATGCTAGCAGCCCCCCCGCCGACACCCGACATAAAAATCGCTGGATAAGACAATAAAGGAGTTATACACTCACCGGGCTGCACAGGCGCTGTGTTCCCGTCAGCCGGACCATCCTGACCTCGACGATAGACGTCCAGTTCACCTTCCTCCAGTTCTTCTCTCGCCGACGACTGTCCCTCCCAACGACCTCTTCGGAAAGGGGATGAGGACGCGCTGACCGATGGGCCGGCAACCTGCCGCCCGACCGCCGGGACCCAGACTTCCGACCGGACCTGTTGCCTCGACGTCGCTGCAGATCTAGTCGTCCGTCTAGACGATCCTGACGAAGCCTGCCCCCTGGCCGGAACATCACCATGCGGGGCGGCCGTACCTTGCTCTTGACATCTTCCATCTGATGGGGGAGGGGTGACAGGGAGCCCGGCCTGCGACTCCCTGCTTACCGCCGGACCCCGTCGCGGCCTGGGATTCCTGCCAGGACGCAGGGCCTGGGAAGGGGCGGTCCTCCCAGCTGCCTGGCCTGCAGCGTCCGGGATCGGGCTCCCTCTGCGACGCCGTGTCCGCGGGACTACCTCCGGACTCAGGCGCTCTGGAGGTCGGGACCGCCGAGAGGGACGGGTCGACACAGCCTGCATCGCCGTCACCCCTGCTACCGCTCTCTGCCTGCCCAGCGCAGGAGCGGTTGTTGCCGACTCCCCCCCCGCCGCCATAGCCATGCTCGTAGGGGGGCCGGGGGAGGGGAGCCTGTCCCTTACAACAGACCCCGAACGCCGTGCCCGACGTGGCGAAACGGCGTCCGGGATCCGCGTTAATGCAGCCACGGTCTCCTCCAGCCATCCGGGACCGTGGTGCACAGCAGCGGCACGCAGCCGCTCTAAAATCAGGGCCTCTGCCATACTAAAAAGCCGGGCAACGGGGAGCTTTGCTTCTTGTGTACTACTCCTCCCGCTGCTTCCGGCTCAATGCCGAGAAACAGCGGGAAGCGCAGTAACGGCCCCCCCGTCCCCCCTAGCTCCTCCCCGTCCCTCCTTCAGCTTCTTCACCTTTCCCTCACCTCTTAACATTAACCCTTTCCCTACCAGGACGGTCATGTCGGCTTCCCTCAAGCCTGCAGCTGCGTCCAGCCTCTTCTATCAATCAATCAATCAATCAATCAATCAATCAGTGGCTGGCTCAGGTGCAGCTCTTTAACTTACCTAAAAGGGAGGGCGGAGAGAAGACAAGGAAGGTGAATGAGGTGTTCCAATGTGAAATGCCGGAAACACAGAAACACAGACGACACACAACAAGAGGTGGCAATCTATTCATTAATTGCATTTAATCAATGAGCTCATTATCACTCATGCATTGTCCAACAGGTGTTGAAATAATGGGATTAAAAGGGGAGATCCCTTCAGAAAGACAGAAACAATAGCAAAGACAAAAAACACTTTTGGAATCTGCTTTTAGTCAACACATAAGGAAAGGGTGCACCGGTCCTGGAAATACTGCAATACCAGGTCAATGCGTGGAGTGGACAGAGCAAGCTCTATTTCCATCTCCCTGTTCTAAAAATCCATTTAATATATGGTCCCCAGATAGGGGACGTATCAGATATTAAACTGATAAGAACAGATACTACACTTGATCTTAGCCAAAAGGCCGAGAAGCGATAACCCGAACGGGCCGCGCGTTGCCCGAGCCTGCCCGATACTGCTGTTCAGCCCTTGCAGCGATTCAGCCTACTTCTAGGCAATTCCATGGGGCCCTGCAGGCTCACACACTCACAGCTACACGGGAGGTGAATAAAGGCCGGAGAGGAAGCCAGACAGGATTTGCTTCTTTTGCTTGCACCACAATGCAGTGCTGAAAGAGGAGGAATCTACATAAAAACGCCTTCCTGGCAACGCCCAAATGCCCTGCTGCCATGCAGATAAACACTGGCAGCGGCAGCAAGTGCATGCCCACAGCCACCCCTTGTTCCTTCACACCTTGTATCAGCTGTAATCCAGTCCAGTCCAGTGCTGCCTGCTGAGCAGCACTGACCAACACTGCCTGGGCCCAGGCTTTTATCTCTGAGGCCCCATTATGATGTCAGAAAGCTGGCTCTGGAATCCTGAGGGCTCCACTATGACACGTGCAAAGTTCCGTCTGAACTTTATATAAGACGGTGAGGCTCAGTCAGTCACTCAGTGTTGCCTGAGAGGGCAACACTGCAACAGCCGGCCGCCAGGCTGTCTTTTTTTTGCACAGCTAGTTGCCTCCAGGAGGCCACAAGAGGGAGACAAGGGACTGCAAAATGGAAAATAGGCATCCACCAACTTTACAGACAACTTCTCCTTGCTCCTACAACCTCCATCCTTGCACAGTTTGTTATTCTTCTAGGTAACATAGTAATAAATCAAAATTGCTGCTCTCTTTGTAGGCAAGCAAGGCTTTGTTGCAACTGCAATTCTTACTTCTTCTTGAAATGTAGGGACGACAGTACATTCCATCACATCCATCTAGTGTACACAGGTAGGTCCATTGTGGCGGGCAGGCGAGCGGGCGGGCTGCTTTATTGGCTGTTTGCTGTTCCCCTACTCCACTCCACTATTTGACTGTTGTGCTGCATCAATCAATCAATCAATCAATCAATCAATCAATCAATCAATCAGTGGCTGGCTCAGGTGCAGCTCTTTAACTTACCTAAAAGGGAGGGCGGAGAGAAGACAAGGAAGGTGAATGAGGTGTTCCAATGTGAAATGCCGGAAACACAGAAACACAGACGACACACAACAAGAGGTGGCAATCTATTCATTAATTGCATTTAATCAATGAGCTCATTATCACTCATGCATTGTCCAACAGGTGTTGAAATAATGGGATTAAAAGGGGAGATCCCTTCAGAAAGACAGAAACAATAGCAAAGACAAAAAACACTTTTGGAATCTGCTTTTAGTCAACACATAAGGAAAGGGTGCACCGGTCCTGGAAATACTGCAATACCAGGTCAATGCGTGGAGTGGACAGAGCAAGCTCTATTTCCATCTCCCTGTTCTAAAAATCCATTTAATATATGGTCCCCAGATAGGGGACGTATCAGATATTAAACTGATAAGAACAGATACTACACTTGATCTTAGCCAAAAGGCCGAGAAGCGATAACCCGAACGGGCCGCGCGTTGCCCGAGCCTGCCCGATACTGCTGTTCAGCCCTTGCAGCGATTCAGCCTACTTCTAGGCAATTCCATGGGGCCCTGCAGGCTCACACACTCACAGCTACACGGGAGGTGAATAAAGGCCGGAGAGGAAGCCAGACAGGATTTGCTTCTTTTGCTTGCACCACAATGCAGTGCTGAAAGAGGAGGAATCTACATAAAAACGCCTTCCTGGCAACGCCCAAATGCCCTGCTGCCATGCAGATAAACACTGGCAGCGGCAGCAAGTGCATGCCCACAGCCACCCCTTGTTCCTTCACACCTTGTATCAGCTGTAATCCAGTCTAGTCCAGTGCTGCCTGCTGAGCAGCACTGACCAACACTGCCTGGGCCCAGGCTTTTATCTCTGAGGCCCCATTATGATGTCAGAAAGCTGGCTCTGGAATCCTGAGGGCTCCACTATGACACGTGCAAAGTTCCGTCTGAACTTTATATAAGACGGTGAGGCTCAGTCAGTCACTCAGTGTTGCCTGAGAGGGCAACACTGCAACAGCCGGCCGCCAGGCTGTCTTTTTTTTGCACAGCTAGTTGCCTCCAGGAGGCCACAAGAGGGAGACAAGGGACTGCAAAATGGAAAAAAGGCATCCACCAACTTTACAGACAACTTCTCCTTGCTCCTACAACCTCCATCCTTGCACAGTTTGTTATTCTTCTAGGTAACATAGTAACAAATCCAAATTGCTGCTCTCTTTGTAGGCAAGCAAGGCTTTGTTGCAACTGCAATTCTTACTTCTTCTTGAAATGTAGGGACGACAGTACATTCCATCACATCCATCTAGTGTACACAGGTAGGTCCATTGTGGCGGGCAGGCGAGCGGGCGGGCTGCTTTATTGGCTGTTTGCTGTTCCCCTACTCCACTCCACTATTTGACTGTTGTGCTGCATCAATCAATCAATCAATCAATCAATCAATCAATCAATCAATCAATCAATCAATCAATCAGTGGCTGGCTCAGGTGCAGCTCTTTAACTTACCTAAAAGGGAGGGCGGAGAGAAGACAAGGAAGGTGAATGAGGTGTTCCAATGTGAAATGCCGGAAACACAGAAACACAGACGACACACAACAAGAGGTGGCAATCTATTCATTAATTGCATTTAATCAATGAGCTCATTATCACTCATGCATTGTCCAACAGGTGTTGAAATAATGGGATTAAAAGGGGAGATCCCTTCAGAAAGACAGAAACAATAGCAAAGACAAAAAACACTTTTGGAATCTGCTTTTAGTCAACACATAAGGAAAGGGTGCACCGGTCCTGGAAATACTGCAATACCAGGTCAATGCGTGGAGTGGACAGAGCAAGCTCTATTTCCATCTCCCTGTTCTAAAAATCCATTTAATATATGGTCCCCAGATAGGGGACGTATCAGATATTAAACTGATAAGAACAGATACTACACTTGATCTTAGCCAAAAGGCCGAGAAGCGATAACCCGAACGGGCCGCGCGTTGCCCGAGCCTGCCCGATACTGCTGTTCAGCCCTTGCAGCGATTCAGCCTACTTCTAGGCAATTCCATGGGGCCCTGCAGGCTCACACACTCACAGCTACACGGGAGGTGAATAAAGGCCGGAGAGGAAGCCAGACAGGATTTGCTTCTTTTGCTTGCACCACAATGCAGTGCTGAAAGAGGAGGAATCTACATAAAAACGCCTTCCTGGCAACGCCCAAATGCCCTGCTGCCATGCAGATAAACACTGGCAGCGGCAGCAAGTGCATGCCCACAGCCACCCCTTGTTCCTTCACACCTTGTATCAGCTGTAATCCAGTCCAGTCCAGTGCTGCCTGCTGAGCAGCACTGACCAACACTGCCTGGGCCCAGGCTTTTATCTCTGAGGCCCCATTATGATGTCAGAAAGCTGGCTCTGGAATCCTGAGGGCTCCACTATGACACGTGCAAAGTTCCGTCTGAACTTTATATAAGACGGTGAGGCTCAGTCAGTCACTCAGTGTTGCCTGAGAGGGCAACACTGCAACAGCCGGCCGCCAGGCTGTCTTTTTTTTGCACAGCTAGTTGCCTCCAGGAGGCCACAAGAGGGAGACAAGGGACTGCAAAATGGAAAATAGGCATCCACCAACTTTACAGACAACTTCTCCTTGCTCCTACAACCTCCATCCTTGCACAGTTTGTTATTCTTCTAGGTAACATAGTAACAAATCCAAATTGCTGCTCTCTTTGTAGGCAAGCAAGGCTTTGTTGCAACTGCAATTCTTACTTCTTCTTGAAATGTAGGGACGACAGTACATTCCATCACATCCATCTAGTGTACACAGGTAGGTCCATTGTGGCGGGCAGGCGAGCGGGCGGGCTGCTTTATTGGCTGTTTGCTGTTCCCCTACTCCACTCCACTATTTGACTGTTGTGCTGCATCAATCAATCAATCAATCAATCAATCAATCAATCAATCAGTGGCTGGCTCAGGTGCAGCTCTTTAACTTACCTAAAAGGGAGGGCGGAGAGAAGACAAGGAAGGTGAATGAGGTGTTCCAATGTGAAATGCCGGAAACACAGAAACACAGACGACACACAACAAGAGGTGGCAATCTATTCATTAATTGCATTTAATCAATGAGCTCATTATCACTCATGCATTGTCCAACAGGTGTTGAAATAATGGGATTAAAAGGGGAGATCCCTTCAGAAAGACAGAAACAATAGCAAAGACAAAAAACACTTTTGGAATCTGCTTTTAGTCAACACATAAGGAAAGGGTGCACCGGTCCTGGAAATACTGCAATACCAGGTCAATGCGTGGAGTGGACAGAGCAAGCTCTATTTCCATCTCCCTGTTCTAAAAATCCATTTAATATATGGTCCCCAGATAGGGGACGTATCAGATATTAAACTGATAAGAACAGATACTACACTTGATCTTAGCCAAAAGGCCGAGAAGCGATAACCCGAACGGGCCGCGCGTTGCCCGAGCCTGCCCGATACTGCTGTTCAGCCCTTGCAGCGATTCAGCCTACTTCTAGGCAATTCCATGGGGCCCTGCAGGCTCACACACTCACAGCTACACGGGAGGTGAATAAAGGCCGGAGAGGAAGCCAGACAGGATTTGCTTCTTTTGCTTGCACCACAATGCAGTGCTGAAAGAGGAGGAATCTACATAAAAACGCCTTCCTGGCAACGCCCAAATGCCCTGCTGCCATGCAGATAAACACTGGCAGCGGCAGCAAGTGCATGCCCACAGCCACCCCTTGTTCCTTCACACCTTGTATCAGCTGTAATCCAGTCCAGTCCAGTGCTGCCTGCTGAGCAGCACTGACCAACACTGCCTGGGCCCAGGCTTTTATCTCTGAGGCCCCATTATGATGTCAGAAAGCTGGCTCTGGAATCCTGAGGGCTCCACTATGACACGTGCAAAGTTCCGTCTGAACTTTATATAAGACGGTGAGGCTCAGTCAGTCACTCAGTGTTGCCTGAGAGGGCAACACTGCAACAGCCGGCCGCCAGGCTGTCTTTTTTTTGCACAGCTAGTTGCCTCCAGGAGGCCACAAGAGGGAGACAAGGGACTGCAAAATGGAAAATAGGCATCCACCAACTTTACAGACAACTTCTCCTTGCTCCTACAACCTCCATCCTTGCACAGTTTGTTATTCTTCTAGGTAACATAGTAACAAATCCAAATTGCTGCTCTCTTTGTAGGCAAGCAAGGCTTTGTTGCAACTGCAATTCTTACTTCTTCTTGAAATGTAGGGACGACAGTACATTCCATCACATCCATCTAGTGTACACAGGTAGGTCCATTGTGGCGGGCAGGCGAGCGGGCAGGCTGCTTTATTGGCTGTTTGCTGTTCCCCTACTCCACTCCACTATTTGACTGTTGTGCTGCATCAATCAATCAATCAATCAATCAATCAATCAATCAATCAATCAATCAATCAATCAGTGGCTGGCTCAGGTGCAGCTCTTTAACTTACCTAAAAGGGAGGGCGGAGAGAAGACAAGGAAGGTGAATGAGGTGTTCCAATGTGAAATGCCGGAAACACAGAAACACAGACGACACACAACAAGAGGTGGCAATCTATTCATTAATTGCATTTAATCAATGAGCTCATTATCACTCATGCATTGTCCAACAGGTGTTGAAATAATGGGATTAAAAGGGGAGATCCCTTCAGAAAGACAGAAACAATAGCAAAGACAAAAAACACTTTTGGAATCTGCTTTTAGTCAACACATAAGGAAAGGGTGCACCGGTCCTGGAAATACTGCAATACCAGGTCAATGCGTGGAGTGGACAGAGCAAGCTCTATTTCCATCTCCCTGTTCTAAAAATCCATTTAATATATGGTCCCCAGATAGGGGACGTATCAGATATTAAACTGATAAGAACAGATACTACACTTGATCTTAGCCAAAAGGCCGAGAAACGATAAGCCGAACGGGCCGCGCGTTGCCCGAGCCTGCCCGATACTGCTGTTCAGCCCTTGCAGCGATTCAGCCTACTTCTAGGCAATTCCATGGGGCCCTGCAGGCTCACACACTCACAGCTACACGGGAGGTGAATAAAGGCCGGAGAGGAAGCCAGACAGGATTTGCTTCTTTTGCTTGCACCACAATGCAGTGCTGAAAAAGGAGGAATCTACATAAAAACGCCTTCCTGGCAACGCCCAAATGCCCTGCTGCCATGCAGATAAACACTGGCAGCGGCAGCAAGTGCATGCCCACAGCCACCCCTTGTTCCTTCACACCTTGTATCAGCTGTAATCCAGTCCAGTCCAGTGCTGCCTGCTGAGCAGCACTGACCAACACTGCCTGGGCCCAGGCTTTTATCTCTGAGGCCCCATTATGATGTCAGAAAGCTGGCTCTGGAATCCTGAGGGCTCCACTATGACACGTGCAAAGTTCCGTCTGAACTTTATATAAGACGGTGAGGCTCAGTCAGTCACTCAGTGTTGCCTGAGAGGGCAACACTGCAACAGCCGGCCGCCAGGCTGTCTTTTTTTTGCACAGCTAGTTGCCTCCAGGAGGCCACAAGAGGGAGACAAGGGACTGCAAAATGGAAAATAGGCATCCACCAACTTTACAGACAACTTCTCCTTGCTCCTACAACCTCCATCCTTGCACAGTTTGTTATTCTTCTAGGTAACATAGTAACAAATCCAAATTGCTGCTCTCTTTGTAGGCAAGCAAGGCTTTGTTGCAACTGCAATTCTTACTTCTTCTTGAAATGTAGGGACGACAGTACATTCCATCACATCCATCTAGTGTACACAGGTAGGTCCATTGTGGCGGGCAGGCGAGCGGGCGGGCTGCTTTATTGGCTGTTTGCTGTTCCCCTACTCCACTCCACTATTTGACTGTTGTGCTGCATCAATCAATCAATCAATCAATCAATCAATCAATCAATCAATCAATCAATCAATCAGTGGCTGGCTCAGGTGCAGCTCTTTAACTTACCTAAAAGGGAGGGCGGAGAGAAGACAAGGAAGGTGAATGAGGTGTTCCAATGTGAAATGCCGGAAACACAGAAACACAGACGACACACAACAAGAGGTGGCAATCTATTCATTAATTGCATTTAATCAATGAGCTCATTATCACTCATGCATTGTCCAACAGGTGTTGAAATAATGGGATTAAAAGGGGAGATCCCTTCAGAAAGACAGAAACAATAGCAAAGACAAAAAACACTTTTGGAATCTGCTTTTAGTCAACACATAAGGAAAGGGTGCACCGGTCCTGGAAATACTGCAATACCAGGTCAATGCGTGGAGTGGACAGAGCAAGCTCTATTTCCATCTCCCTGTTCTAAAAATCCATTTAATATATGGTCCCCAGATAGGGGACGTATCAGATATTAAACTGATAAGAACAGATACTACACTTGATCTTAGCCAAAAGGCCGAGAAGCGATAACCCGAACGGGCCGCGCGTTGCCCGAGCCTGCCCGATACTGCTGTTCAGCCCTTGCAGCGATTCAGCCTACTTCTAGGCAATTCCATGGGGCCCTGCAGGCTCACACACTCACAGCTACACGGGAGGTGAATAAAGGCCGGAGAGGAAGCCAGACAGGATTTGCTTCTTTTGCTTGCACCACAATGCAGTGCTGAAAGAGGAGGAATCTACATAAAAACGCCTTCCTGGCAACGCCCAAATGCCCTGCTGCCATGCAGATAAACACTGGCAGCGGCAGCAAGTGCATGCCCACAGCCACCCCTTGTTCCTTCACACCTTGTATCAGCTGTAATCCAGTCCAGTCCAGTGCTGCCTGCTGAGCAGCACTGACCAACACTGCCTGGGCCCAGGCTTTTATCTCTGAGGCCCCATTATGATGTCAGAAAGCTGGCTCTGGAATCCTGAGGGCTCCACTATGACACGTGCAAAGTTCCGTCTGAACTTTATATAAGACGGTGAGGCTCAGTCAGTCACTCAGTGTTGCCTGAGAGGGCAACACTGCAACAGCCGGCCGCCAGGCTGTCTTTTTTTTGCACAGCTAGTTGCCTCCAGGAGGCCACAAGAGGGAGACAAGGGACTGCAAAATGGAAAATAGGCATCCACCAACTTTACAGACAACTTCTCCTTGCTCCTACAACCTCCATCCTTGCACAGTTTGTTATTCTTCTAGGTAACATAGTAACAAATCCAAATTGCTGCTCTCTTTGTAGGCAAGCAAGGCTTTGTTGCAACTGCAATTCTTACTTCTTCTTGAAATGTAGGGACGACAGTACATTCCATCACATCCATCTAGTGTACACAGGTAGGTCCATTGTGGCGGGCAGGCGAGCGGGCGGGCTGCTTTATTGGCTGTTTGCTGTTCCCCTACTCCACTCCACTATTTGACTGTTGTGCTGCATCAATCAATCAATCAATCAATCAATCAATCAATCAATCAATCAATCAATCAGTGGCTGGCTCAGGTGCAGCTCTTTAACTTACCTAAAAGGGAGGGCGGAGAGAAGACAAGGAAGGTGAATGAGGTGTTCCAATGTGAAATGCCGGAAACACAGAAACACAGACGACACACAACAAGAGGTGGCAATCTATTCATTAATTGCATTTAATCAATGAGCTCATTATCACTCATGCATTGTCCAACAGGTGTTGAAATAATGGGATTAAAAGGGGAGATCCCTTCAGAAAGACAGAAACAATAGCAAAGACAAAAAACACTTTTGGAATCTGCTTTTAGTCAACACATAAGGAAAGGGTGCACCGGTCCTGGAAATACTGCAATACCAGGTCAATGCGTGGAGTGGACAGAGCAAGCTCTATTTCCATCTCCCTGTTCTAAAAATCCATTTAATATATGGTCCCCAGATAGGGGACGTATCAGATATTAAACTGATAAGAACAGATACTACACTTGATCTTAGCCAAAAGGCCGAGAAGCGATAACCCGAACGGGCCGCGCGTTGCCCGAGCCTGCCCGATACTGCTGTTCAGCCCTTGCAGCGATTCAGCCTACTTCTAGGCAATTCCATGGGGCCCTGCAGGCTCACACACTCACAGCTACACGGGAGGTGAATAAAGGCCGGAGAGGAAGCCAGACAGGATTTGCTTCTTTTGCTTGCACCACAATGCAGTGCTGAAAGAGGAGGAATCTACATAAAAACGCCTTCCTGGCAACGCCCAAATGCCCTGCTGCCATGCAGATAAACACTGGCAGCGGCAGCAAGTGCATGCCCACAGCCACCCCTTGTTCCTTCACACCTTGTATCAGCTGTAATCCAGTCCAGTCCAGTGCTGCCTGCTGAGCAGCACTGACCAACACTGCCTGGGCCCAGGCTTTTATCTCTGAGGCCCCATTATGATGTCAGAAAGCTGGCTCTGGAATCCTGAGGGCTCCACTATGACACGTGCAAAGTTCCGTCTGAACTTTATATAAGACGGTGAGGCTCAGTCAGTCACTCAGTGTTGCCTGAGAGGGCAACACTGCAACAGCCGGCCGCCAGGCTGTCTTTTTTTTGCACAGCTAGTTGCCTCCAGGAGGCCACAAGAGGGAGACAAGGGACTGCAAAATGGAAAATAGGCATCCACCAACTTTACAGACAACTTCTCCTTGCTCCTACAACCTCCATCCTTGCACAGTTTGTTATTCTTCTAGGTAACATAGTAACAAATCCAAATTGCTGCTCTCTTTGTAGGCAAGCAAGGCTTTGTTGCAACTGCAATTCTTACTTCTTCTTGAAATGTAGGGACGACAGTACATTCCATCACATCCATCTAGTGTACACAGGTAGGTCCATTGTGGCGGGCAGGCGAGCGGGCGGGCTGCTTTATTGGCTGTTTGCTGTTCCCCTACTCCACTCCACTATTTGACTGTTGTGCTGCATCAATCAATCAATCAATCAATCAATCAATCAATCAATCAATCAATCAATCAATCAGTGGCTGGCTCAGGTGCAGCTCTTTAACTTACCTAAAAGGGAGGGCGGAGAGAAGACAAGGAAGGTGAATGAGGTGTTCCAATGTGAAATGCCGGAAACACAGAAACACAGACGACACACAACAAGAGGTGGCAATCTATTCATTAATTGCATTTAATCCATGAGCTCATTATCACTCATGCATTGTCCAACAGGTGTTGAAATAATGGGATTAAAAGGGGAGATCCCTTCAGAAAGACAGAAACAATAGCAAAGACAAAAAACACTTTTGGAATCTGCTTTTAGTCAACACATAAGGAAAGGGTGCACCGGTCCTGGAAATACTGCAATACCAGGTCAATGCGTGGAGTGGACAGAGCAAGCTCTATTTCCATCTCCCTGTTCTAAAAATCCATTTAATATATGGTCCCCAGATAGGGGACGTATCAGATATTAAACTGATAAGAACAGATACTACACTTGATCTTAGCCAAAAGGCCGAGAAGCGATAACCCGAACGGGCCGCACGTTGCCCGAGCCTGCCCGATACTGCTGTTCAGCCCTTGCAGCGATTCAGCCTACTTCTAGGCAATTCCATGGGGCCCTGCAGGCTCACACACTCACAGCTACACGGGAGGTGAATAAAGGCCGGAGAGGAAGCCAGACAGGATTTGCTTCTTTTGCTTGCACCACAATGCAGTGCTGAAAGAGGAGGAATCTACATAAAAACGCCTTCCTGGCAACGCCCAAATGCCCTGCTGCCATGCAGATAAACACTGGCAGCGGCAGCAAGTGCATGCCCACAGCCACCCCTTGTTCCTTCACACCTTGTATCAGCTGTAATCCAGTCCAGTCCAGTGCTGCCTGCTGAGCAGCACTGACCAACACTGCCTGGGCCCAGGCTTTTATCTCTGAGGCCCCATTATGATGTCAGAAAGCTGGCTCTGGAATCCTGAGGGCTCCACTATGACACGTGCAAAGTTCCGTCTGAACTTTATATAAGACGGTGAGGCTCAGTCAGTCACTCAGTGTTGCCTGAGAGGGCAACACTGCAACAGCCGGCCGCCAGGCTGTCTTTTTTTTGCACAGCTAGTTGCCTCCAGGAGGCCACAAGAGGGAGACAAGGGACTGCAAAATGGAAAATAGGCATCCACCAACTTTACAGACAACTTCTCCTTGCTCCTACAACCTCCATCCTTGCACAGTTTGTTATTCTTCTAGGTAACATAGTAACAAATCCAAATTGCTGCTCTCTTTGTAGGCAAGCAAGGCTTTGTTGCAACTGCAATTCTTACTTCTTCTTGAAATGTAGGGACGACAGTACATTCCATCACATCCATCTAGTGTACACAGGTAGGTCCATTGTGGCGGGCAGGCGAGCGGGCGGGCTGCTTTATTGGCTGTTTGCTGTTCCCCTACTCCACTCCACTATTTGACTGTTGTGCTGCATCAATCAATCAATCAATCAATCAATCAATCAATCAATCAATCAATCAATCAATCAATCAGTGGCTGGCTCAGGTGCAGCTCTTTAACTTACCTAAAAGGGAGGGCGGAGAGAAGACAAGGAAGGTGAATGAGGTGTTCCAATGTGAAATGCCGGAAACACAGAAACACAGACGACACACAACAAGAGGTGGCAATCTATTCATTAATTGCATTTAATCAATGAGCTCATTATCACTCATGCATTGTCCAACAGGTGTTGAAATAATGGGATTAAAAGGGGAGATCCCTTCAGAAAGACAGAAACAATAGCAAAGACAAAAAACACTTTTGGAATCTGCTTTTAGTCAACACATAAGGAAAGGGTGCACCGGTCCTGGAAATACTGCAATACCAGGTCAATGCGTGGAGTGGACAGAGCAAGCTCTATTTCCATCTCCCTGTTCTAAAAATCCATTTAATATATGGTCCCCAGATAGGGGACGTATCAGATATTAAACTGATAAGAACAGATACTACACTTGATCTTAGCCAAAAGGCCGAGAAGCGATAACCCGAACGGGCCGCGCGTTGCCCGAGCCTGCCCGATACTGCTGTTCAGCCCTTGCAGCGATTCAGCCTACTTCTAGGCAATTCCATGGGGCCCTGCAGGCTCACACACTCACAGCTACACGGGAGGTGAATAAAGGCCGGAGAGGAAGCCAGACAGGATTTGCTTCTTTTGCTTGCACCACAATGCAGTGCTGAAAGAGGAGGAATCTACATAAAAACGCCTTCCTGGCAACGCCCAAATGCCCTGCTGCCATGCAGATAAACACTGGCAGCGGCAGCAAGTGCATGCCCACAGCCACCCCTTGTTCCTTCACACCTTGTATCAGCTGTAATCCAGTCCAGTCCAGTGCTGCCTGCTGAGCAGCACTGACCAACACTGCCTGGGCCCAGGCTTTTATCTCTGAGGCCCCATTATGATGTCAGAAAGCTGGCTCTGGAATCCTGAGGGCTCCACTATGACACGTGCAAAGTTCCGTCTGAACTTTATATAAGACGGTGAGGCTCAGTCAGTCACTCAGTGTTGCCTGAGAGGGCAACACTGCAACAGCCGGCCGCCAGGCTGTCTTTTTTTTGCACAGCTAGTTGCCTCCAGGAGGCCACAAGAGGGAGACAAGGGACTGCAAAATGGAAAATAGGCATCCACCAACTTTACAGACAACTTCTCCTTGCTCCTACAACCTCCATCCTTGCACAGTTTGTTATTCTTCTAGGTAACATAGTAATAAATCAAAATTGCTGCTCTCTTTGTAGGCAAGCAAGGCTTTGTTGCAACTGCAATTCTTACTTCTTCTTGAAATGTAGGGACGACAGTACATTCCATCACATCCATCTAGTGTACACAGGTAGGTCCATTGTGGCGGGCAGGCGAGCGGGCGGGCTGCTTTATTGGCTGTTTGCTGTTCCCCTACTCCACTCCACTATTTGACTGTTGTGCTGCATCAATCAATCAATCAATCAATCAATCAATCAATCAATCAATCAATCAATCAGTGGCTGGCTCAGGTGCAGCTCTTTAACTTACCTAAAAGGGAGGGCGGAGAGAAGACAAGGAAGGTGAATGAGGTGTTCCAATGTGAAATGCCGGAAACACAGAAACACAGACGACACACAACAAGAGGTGGCAATCTATTCATTAATTGCATTTAATCAATGAGCTCATTATCACTCATGCATTGTCCAACAGGTGTTGAAATAATGGGATTAAAAGGGGAGATCCCTTCAGAAAGACAGAAACAATAGCAAAGACAAAAAACACTTTTGGAATCTGCTTTTAGTCAACACATAAGGAAAGGGTGCACCGGTCCTGGAAATACTGCAATACCAGGTCAATGCGTGGAGTGGACAGAGCAAGCTCTATTTCCATCTCCCTGTTCTAAAAATCCATTTAATATATGGTCCCCAGATAGGGGACGTATCAGATATTAAACTGATAAGAACAGATACTACACTTGATCTTAGCCAAAAGGCCGAGAAGCGATAACCCGAACGGGCCGCGCGTTGCCCGAGCCTGCCCGATACTGCTGTTCAGCCCTTGCAGCGATTCAGCCTACTTCTAGGCAATTCCATGGGGCCCTGCAGGCTCACACACTCACAGCTACACGGGAGGTGAATAAAGGCCGGAGAGGAAGCCAGACAGGATTTGCTTCTTTTGCTTGCACCACAATGCAGTGCTGAAAGAGGAGGAATCTACATAAAAACGCCTTCCTGGCAACGCCCAAATGCCCTGCTGCCATGCAGATAAACACTGGCAGCGGCAGCAAGTGCATGCCCACAGCCACCCCTTGTTCCTTCACACCTTGTATCAGCTGTAATCCAGTCTAGTCCAGTGCTGCCTGCTGAGCAGCACTGACCAACACTGCCTGGGCCCAGGCTTTTATCTCTGAGGCCCCATTATGATGTCAGAAAGCTGGCTCTGGAATCCTGAGGGCTCCACTATGACACGTGCAAAGTTCCGTCTGAACTTTATATAAGACGGTGAGGCTCAGTCAGTCACTCAGTGTTGCCTGAGAGGGCAACACTGCAACAGCCGGCCGCCAGGCTGTCTTTTTTTTGCACAGCTAGTTGCCTCCAGGAGGCCACAAGAGGGAGACAAGGGACTGCAAAATGGAAAATAGGCATCCACCAACTTTACAGACAACTTCTCCTTGCTCCTACAACCTCCATCCTTGCACAGTTTGTTATTCTTCTAGGTAACATAGTAACAAATCCAAATTGCTGCTCTCTTTGTAGGCAAGCAAGGCTTTGTTGCAACTGCAATTCTTACTTCTTCTTGAAATGTAGGGACGACAGTACATTCCATCACATCCATCTAGTGTACACAGGTAGGTCCATTGTGGCGGGCAGGCGAGCGGGCGGGCTGCTTTATTGGCTGTTTGCTGTTCCCCTACTCCACTCCACTATTTGACTGTTGTGCTGCATCAATCAATCAATCAATCAATCAATCAATCAATCAATCAATCAATCAATCAATCAGTGGCTGGCTCAGGTGCAGCTCTTTAACTTACCTAAAAGGGAGGGCGGAGAGAAGACAAGGAAGGTGAATGAGGTGTTCCAATGTGAAATGCCGGAAACACAGAAACACAGACGACACACAACAAGAGGTGGCAATCTATTCATTAATTGCATTTAATCAATGAGCTCATTATCACTCATGCATTGTCCAACAGGTGTTGAAATAATGGGATTAAAAGGGGAGATCCCTTCAGAAAGACAGAAACAATAGCAAAGACAAAAAACACTTTTGGAATCTGCTTTTAGTCAACACATAAGGAAAGGGTGCACCGGTCCTGGAAATACTGCAATACCAGGTCAATGCGTGGAGTGGACAGAGCAAGCTCTATTTCCATCTCCCTGTTCTAAAAATCCATTTAATATATGGTCCCCAGATAGGGGACGTATCAGATATTAAACTGATAAGAACAGATACTACACTTGATCTTAGCCAAAAGGCCGAGAAGCGATAACCCGAACGGGCCGCGCGTTGCCCGAGCCTGCCCGATACTGCTGTTCAGCCCTTGCAGCGATTCAGCCTACTTCTAGGCAATTCCATGGGGCCCTGCAGGCTCACACACTCACAGCTACACGGGAGGTGAATAAAGGCCGGAGAGGAAGCCAGACAGGATTTGCTTCTTTTGCTTGCACCACAATGCAGTGCTGAAAGAGGAGGAATCTACATAAAAACGCCTTCCTGGCAACGCCCAAATGCCCTGCTGCCATGCAGATAAACACTGGCAGCGGCAGCAAGTGCATGCCCACAGCCACCCCTTGTTCCTTCACACCTTGTATCAGCTGTAATCCAGTCCAGTCCAGTGCTGCCTGCTGAGCAGCACTGACCAACACTGCCTGGGCCCAGGCTTTTATCTCTGAGGCCCCATTATGATGTCAGAAAGCTGGCTCTGGAATCCTGAGGGCTCCACTATGACACGTGCAAAGTTCCGTCTGAACTTTATATAAGACGGTGAGGCTCAGTCAGTCACTCAGTGTTGCCTGAGAGGGCAACACTGCAACAGCCGGCCGCCAGGCTGTCTTTTTTTTGCACAGCTAGTTGCCTCCAGGAGGCCACAAGAGGGAGACAAGGGACTGCAAAATGGAAAATAGGCATCCACCAACTTTACAGACAACTTCTCCTTGCTCCTACAACCTCCATCCTTGCACAGTTTGTTATTCTTCTAGGTAACATAGTAACAAATCCAAATTGCTGCTCTCTTTGTAGGCAAGCAAGGCTTTGTTGCAACTGCAATTCTTACTTCTTCTTGAAATGTAGGGACGACAGTACATTCCATCACATCCATCTAGTGTACACAGGTAGGTCCATTGTGGCGGGCAGGCGAGCGGGCGGGCTGCTTTATTGGCTGTTTGCTGTTCCCCTACTCCACTCCACTATTTGACTGTTGTGCTGCATCAATCAATCAATCAATCAATCAATCAATCAATCAATCAATCAATCAATCAATCAGTGGCTGGCTCAGGTGCAGCTCTTTAACTTACCTAAAAGGGAGGGCGGAGAGAAGACAAGGAAGGTGAATGAGGTGTTCCAATGTGAAATGCCGGAAACACAGAAACACAGACGACACACAACAAGAGGTGGCAATCTATTCATTAATTGCATTTAATCAATGAGCTCATTATCACTCATGCATTGTCCAACAGGTGTTGAAATAATGGGATTAAAAGGGGAGATCCCTTCAGAAAGACAGAAACAATAGCAAAGACAAAAAACACTTTTGGAATCTTGGAATCTGCTTTTAGTCAACACATAAGGAAAGGGTGCACCGGTCCTGGAAATACTGCAATACCAGGTCAATGCGTGGAGTGGACAGAGCAAGCTCTATTTCCATCTCCCTGTTCTAAAAATCCATTTAATATATGGTCCCCAGATAGGGGACGTATCAGATATTAAACTGATAAGAACAGATACTACACTTGATCTTAGCCAAAAGGCCGAGAAGCGATAACCCGAACGGGCCGCGCGTTGCCCGAGCCTGCCCGATACTGCTGTTCAGCCCTTGCAGCGATTCAGCCTACTTCTAGGCAATTCCATGGGGCCCTGCAGGCTCACACACTCACAGCTACACGGGAGGTGAATAAAGGCCGGAGAGGAAGCCAGACAGGATTTGCTTCTTTTGCTTGCACCACAATGCAGTGCTGAAAGAGGAGGAATCTACATAAAAACGCCTTCCTGGCAACGCCCAAATGCCCTGCTGCCATGCAGATAAACACTGGCAGCGGCAGCAAGTGCATGCCCACAGCCACCCCTTGTTCCTTCACACCTTGTATCAGCTGTAATCCAGTCCAGTCCAGTGCTGCCTGCTGAGCAGCACTGACCAACACTGCCTGGGCCCAGGCTTTTATCTCTGAGGCCCCATTATGATGTCAGAAAGCTGGCTCTGGAATCCTGAGGGCTCCACTATGACACGTGCAAAGTTCCGTCTGAACTTTATATAAGACGGTGAGGCTCAGTCAGTCACTCAGTGTTGCCTGAGAGGGCAACACTGCAACAGCCGGCCGCCAGGCTGTCTTTTTTTTGCACAGCTAGTTGCCTCCAGGAGGCCACAAGAGGGAGACAAGGGACTGCAAAATGGAAAATAGGCATCCACCAACTTTACAGACAACTTCTCCTTGCTCCTACAACCTCCATCCTTGCACAGTTTGTTATTCTTCTAGGTAACATAGTAACAAATCCAAATTGCTGCTCTCTTTGTAGGCAAGCAAGGCTTTGTTGCAACTGCAATTCTTACTTCTTCTTGAAATGTAGGGACGACAGTACATTCCATCACATCCATCTAGTGTACACAGGTAGGTCCATTGTGGCGGGCAGGCGAGCGGGCAGGCTGCTTTATTGGCTGTTTGCTGTTCCCCTACTCCACTCCACTATTTGACTGTTGTGCTGCATCAATCAATCAATCAATCAATCAATCAATCAATCAATCAATCAATCAATCAATCAGTGGCTGGCTCAGGTGCAGCTCTTTAACTTACCTAAAAGGGAGGGCGGAGAGAAGACAAGGAAGGTGAATGAGGTGTTCCAATGTGAAATGCCGGAAACACAGAAACACAGACGACACACAACAAGAGGTGGCAATCTATTCATTAATTGCATTTAATCAATGAGCTCATTATCACTCATGCATTGTCCAACAGGTGTTGAAATAATGGGATTAAAAGGGGAGATCCCTTCAGAAAGACAGAAACAATAGCAAAGACAAAAAACACTTTTGGAATCTGCTTTTAGTCAACACATAAGGAAAGGGTGCACCGGTCCTGGAAATACTGCAATACCAGGTCAATGCGTGGAGTGGACAGAGCAAGCTCTATTTCCATCTCCCTGTTCTAAAAATCCATTTAATATATGGTCCCCAGATAGGGGACGTATCAGATATTAAACTGATAAGAACAGATACTACACTTGATCTTAGCCAAAAGGCCGAGAAACGATAAGCCGAACGGGCCGCGCGTTGCCCGAGCCTGCCCGATACTGCTGTTCAGCCCTTGCAGCGATTCAGCCTACTTCTAGGCAATTCCATGGGGCCCTGCAGGCTCACACACTCACAGCTACACGGGAGGTGAATAAAGGCCGGAGAGGAAGCCAGACAGGATTTGCTTCTTTTGCTTGCACCACAATGCAGTGCTGAAAAAGGAGGAATCTACATAAAAACGCCTTCCTGGCAACGCCCAAATGCCCTGCTGCCATGCAGATAAACACTGGCAGCGGCAGCAAGTGCATGCCCACAGCCACCCCTTGTTCCTTCACACCTTGTATCAGCTGTAATCCAGTCCAGTCCAGTGCTGCCTGCTGAGCAGCACTGACCAACACTGCCTGGGCCCAGGCTTTTATCTCTGAGGCCCCATTATGATGTCAGAAAGCTGGCTCTGGAATCCTGAGGGCTCCACTATGACACGTGCAAAGTTCCGTCTGAACTTTATATAAGACGGTGAGGCTCAGTCAGTCACTCAGTGTTGCCTGAGAGGGCAACACTGCAACAGCCGGCCGCCAGGCTGTCTTTTTTTTGCACAGCTAGTTGCCTCCAGGAGGCCACAAGAGGGAGACAAGGGACTGCAAAATGGAAAATAGGCATCCACCAACTTTACAGACAACTTCTCCTTGCTCCTACAACCTCCATCCTTGCACAGTTTGTTATTCTTCTAGGTAACATAGTAACAAATCCAAATTGCTGCTCTCTTTGTAGGCAAGCAAGGCTTTGTTGCAACTGCAATTCTTACTTCTTCTTGAAATGTAGGGACGACAGTACATTCCATCACATCCATCTAGTGTACACAGGTAGGTCCATTGTGGCGGGCAGGCGAGCGGGCGGGCTGCTTTATTGGCTGTTTGCTGTTCCCCTACTCCACTCCACTATTTGACTGTTGTGCTGCATCAATCAATCAATCAATCAATCAATCAATCAATCAATCAATCAATCAATCAATCAATCAGTGGCTGGCTCAGGTGCAGCTCTTTAACTTACCTAAAAGGGAGGGCGGAGAGAAGACAAGGAAGGTGAATGAGGTGTTCCAATGTGAAATGCCGGAAACACAGAAACACAGACGACACACAACAAGAGGTGGCAATCTATTCATTAATTGCATTTAATCAATGAGCTCATTATCACTCATGCATTGTCCAACAGGTGTTGAAATAATGGGATTAAAAGGGGAGATCCCTTCAGAAAGACAGAAACAATAGCAAAGACAAAAAACACTTTTGGAATCTGCTTTTAGTCAACACATAAGGAAAGGGTGCACCGGTCCTGGAAATACTGCAATACCAGGTCAATGCGTGGAGTGGACAGAGCAAGCTCTATTTCCATCTCCCTGTTCTAAAAATCCATTTAATATATGGTCCCCAGATAGGGGACGTATCAGATATTAAACTGATAAGAACAGATACTACACTTGATCTTAGCCAAAAGGCCGAGAAGCGATAACCCGAACGGGCCGCGCGTTGCCCGAGCCTGCCCGATACTGCTGTTCAGCCCTTGCAGCGATTCAGCCTACTTCTAGGCAATTCCATGGGGCCCTGCAGGCTCACACACTCACAGCTACACGGGAGGTGAATAAAGGCCGGAGAGGAAGCCAGACAGGATTTGCTTCTTTTGCTTGCACCACAATGCAGTGCTGAAAGAGGAGGAATCTACATAAAAACGCCTTCCTGGCAACGCCCAAATGCCCTGCTGCCATGCAGATAAACACTGGCAGCGGCAGCAAGTGCATGCCCACAGCCACCCCTTGTTCCTTCACACCTTGTATCAGCTGTAATCCAGTCCAGTCCAGTGCTGCCTGCTGAGCAGCACTGACCAACACTGCCTGGGCCCAGGCTTTTATCTCTGAGGCCCCATTATGATGTCAGAAAGCTGGCTCTGGAATCCTGAGGGCTCCACTATGACACGTGCAAAGTTCCGTCTGAACTTTATATAAGACGGTGAGGCTCAGTCAGTCACTCAGTGTTGCCTGAGAGGGCAACACTGCAACAGCCGGCCGCCAGGCTGTCTTTTTTTTGCACAGCTAGTTGCCTCCAGGAGGCCACAAGAGGGAGACAAGGGACTGCAAAATGGAAAATAGGCATCCACCAACTTTACAGACAACTTCTCCTTGCTCCTACAACCTCCATCCTTGCACAGTTTGTTATTCTTCTAGGTAACATAGTAACAAATCCAAATTGCTGCTCTCTTTGTAGGCAAGCAAGGCTTTGTTGCAACTGCAATTCTTACTTCTTCTTGAAATGTAGGGACGACAGTACATTCCATCACATCCATCTAGTGTACACAGGTAGGTCCATTGTGGCGGGCAGGCGAGCGGGCGGGCTGCTTTATTGGCTGTTTGCTGTTCCCCTACTCCACTCCACTATTTGACTGTTGTGCTGCATCAATCAATCAATCAATCAATCAATCAATCAATCAATCAATCAATCAATCAATCAATCAGTGGCTGGCTCAGGTGCAGCTCTTTAACTTACCTAAAAGGGAGGGCGGAGAGAAGACAAGGAAGGTGAATGAGGTGTTCCAATGTGAAATGCCGGAAACACAGAAACACAGACGACACACAACAAGAGGTGGCAATCTATTCATTAATTGCATTTAATCAATGAGCTCATTATCACTCATGCATTGTCCAACAGGTGTTGAAATAATGGGATTAAAAGGGGAGATCCCTTCAGAAAGACAGAAACAATAGCAAAGACAAAAAACACTTTTGGAATCTGCTTTTAGTCAACACATAAGGAAAGGGTGCACCGGTCCTGGAAATACTGCAATACCAGGTCAATGCGTGGAGTGGACAGAGCAAGCTCTATTTCCATCTCCCTGTTCTAAAAATCCATTTAATATATGGTCCCCAGATAGGGGACGTATCAGATATTAAACTGATAAGAACAGATACTACACTTGATCTTAGCCAAAAGGCCGAGAAGCGATAACCCGAACGGGCCGCGCGTTGCCCGAGCCTGCCCGATACTGCTGTTCAGCCCTTGCAGCGATTCAGCCTACTTCTAGGCAATTCCATGGGGCCCTGCAGGCTCACACACTCACAGCTACACGGGAGGTGAATAAAGGCCGGAGAGGAAGCCAGACAGGATTTGCTTCTTTTGCTTGCACCACAATGCAGTGCTGAAAGAGGAGGAATCTACATAAAAACGCCTTCCTGGCAACGCCCAAATGCCCTGCTGCCATGCAGATAAACACTGGCAGCGGCAGCAAGTGCATGCCCACAGCCACCCCTTGTTCCTTCACACCTTGTATCAGCTGTAATCCAGTCCAGTCCAGTGCTGCCTGCTGAGCAGCACTGACCAACACTGCCTGGGCCCAGGCTTTTATCTCTGAGGCCCCATTATGATGTCAGAAAGCTGGCTCTGGAATCCTGAGGGCTCCACTATGACACGTGCAAAGTTCCGTCTGAACTTTATATAAGACGGTGAGGCTCAGTCAGTCACTCAGTGTTGCCTGAGAGGGCAACACTGCAACAGCCGGCCGCCAGGCTGTCTTTTTTTTGCACAGCTAGTTGCCTCCAGGAGGCCACAAGAGGGAGACAAGGGACTGCAAAATGGAAAATAGGCATCCACCAACTTTACAGACAACTTCTCCTTGCTCCTACAACCTCCATCCTTGCACAGTTTGTTATTCTTCTAGGTAACATAGTAACAAATCCAAATTGCTGCTCTCTTTGTAGGCAAGCAAGGCTTTGTTGCAACTGCAATTCTTACTTCTTCTTGAAATGTAGGGACGACAGTACATTCCATCACATCCATCTAGTGTACACAGGTAGGTCCATTGTGGCGGGCAGGCGAGCGGGCGGGCTGCTTTATTGGCTGTTTGCTGTTCCCCTACTCCACTCCACTATTTGACTGTTGTGCTGCATCAATCAATCAATCAATCAATCAATCAATCAATCAATCAATCAGTGGCTGGCTCAGGTGCAGCTCTTTAACTTACCTAAAAGGGAGGGCGGAGAGAAGACAAGGAAGGTGAATGAGGTGTTCCAATGTGAAATGCCGGAAACACAGAAACACAGACGACACACAACAAGAGGTGGCAATCTATTCATTAATTGCATTTAATCAATGAGCTCATTATCACTCATGCATTGTCCAACAGGTGTTGAAATAATGGGATTAAAAGGGGAGATCCCTTCAGAAAGACAGAAACAATAGCAAAGACAAAAAACACTTTTGGAATCTGCTTTTAGTCAACACATAAGGAAAGGGTGCACCGGTCCTGGAAATACTGCAATACCAGGTCAATGCGTGGAGTGGACAGAGCAAGCTCTATTTCCATCTCCCTGTTCTAAAAATCCATTTAATATATGGTCCCCAGATAGGGGACGTATCAGATATTAAACTGATAAGAACAGATACTACACTTGATCTTAGCCAAAAGGCCGAGAAGCGATAACCCGAACGGGCCGCGCGTTGCCCGAGCCTGCCCGATACTGCTGTTCAGCCCTTGCAGCGATTCAGCCTACTTCTAGGCAATTCCATGGGGCCCTGCAGGCTCACACACTCACAGCTACACGGGAGGTGAATAAAGGCCGGAGAGGAAGCCAGACAGGATTTGCTTCTTTTGCTTGCACCACAATGCAGTGCTGAAAGAGGAGGAATCTACATAAAAACGCCTTCCTGGCAACGCCCAAATGTCCTGCTGCCATGCAGATAAACACTGGCAGCGGCAGCAAGTGCATGCCCACAGCCACCCCTTGTTCCTTCACACCTTGTATCAGCTGTAATCCAGTCCAGTCCAGTGCTGCCTGCTGAGCAGCACTGACCAACACTGCCTGGGCCCAGGCTTTTATCTCTGAGGCCCCATTATGATGTCAGAAAGCTGGCTCTGGAATCCTGAGGGCTCCACTATGACACGTGCAAAGTTCCGTCTGAACTTTATATAAGACGGTGAGGCTCAGTCAGTCACTCAGTGTTGCCTGAGAGGGCAACACTGCAACAGCCGGCCGCCAGGCTGTCTTTTTTTTGCACAGCTAGTTGCCTCCAGGAGGCCACAAGAGGGAGACAAGGGACTGCAAAATGGAAAATAGGCATCCACCAACTTTACAGACAACTTCTCCTTGCTCCTACAACCTCCAACCTTGCACAGTTTGTTATTCTTCTAGGTCACATAGTAACAAATCCAAATTGCTGCTCTCTTTGTAGGCAAGCAAGGCTTTGTTGCAACTGCAATTCTTACTTCTTCTTGAAATGTAGGGACGACAGTACATTCCATCACATCCATCTAGTGTACACAGGTAGGTCCATTGTGGCGGGCAGGCGAGCGGGCGGGCTGCTTTATTGGCTGTTTGCTGTTCCCCTACTCCACTCCACTATTTGACTGTTGTGCTGCATCAATCAATCAATCAATCAATCAATCAATCAATCAATCAATCAATCAATCAGTGGCTGGCTCAGGTGCAGCTCTTTAACTTACCTAAAAGGGAGGGCGGAGAGAAGACAAGGAAGGTGAATGAGGTGTTCCAATGTGAAATGCCGGAAACACAGAAACACAGACGACACACAACAAGAGGTGGCAATCTATTCATTAATTGCATTTAATCAATGAGCTCATTATCACTCATGCATTGTCCAACAGGTGTTGAAATAATGGGATTAAAAGGGGAGATCCCTTCAGAAAGACAGAAACAATAGCAAAGACAAAAAACACTTTTGGAATCTGCTTTTAGTCAACACATAAGGAAAGGGTGCACCGGTCCTGGAAATACTGCAATACCAGGTCAATGCGTGGAGTGGACAGAGCAAGCTCTATTTCCATCTCCCTGTTCTAAAAATCCATTTAATATATGGTCCCCAGATAGGGGACGTATCAGATATTAAACTGATAAGAACAGATACTACACTTGATCTTAGCCAAAAGGCCGAGAAGCGATAACCCGAACGGGCCGCGCGTTGCCCGAGCCTGCCCGATACTGCTGTTCAGCCCTTGCAGCGATTCAGCCTACTTCTAGGCAATTCCATGGGGCCCTGCAGGCTCACACACTCACAGCTACACGGGAGGTGAATAAAGGCCGGAGAGGAAGCCAGACAGGATTTGCTTCTTTTGCTTGCACCACAATGCAGTGCTGAAAGAGGAGGAATCTACATAAAAACGCCTTCCTGGCAACGCCCAAATGCCCTGCTGCCATGCAGATAAACACTGGCAGCGGCAGCAAGTGCATGCCCACAGCCACCCCTTGTTCCTTCACACCTTGTATCAGCTGTAATCCAGTCCAGTCCAGTGCTGCCTGCTGAGCAGCACTGACCAACACTGCCTGGGCCCAGGCTTTTATCTCTGAGGCCCCATTATGATGTCAGAAAGCTGGCTCTGGAATCCTGAGGGCTCCACTATGACACGTGCAAAGTTCCGTCTGAACTTTATATAAGACGGTGAGGCTCAGTCAGTCACTCAGTGTTGCCTGAGAGGGCAACACTGCAACAGCCGGCCGCCAGGCTGTCTTTTTTTTGCACAGCTAGTTGCCTCCAGGAGGCCACAAGAGGGAGACAAGGGACTGCAAAATGGAAAATAGGCATCCACCAACTTTACAGACAACTTCTCCTTGCTCCTACAACCTCCATCCTTGCACAGTTTGTTATTCTTCTAGGTAACATAGTAACAAATCCAAATTGCTGCTCTCTTTGTAGGCAAGCAAGGCTTTGTTGCAACTGCAATTCTTACTTCTTCTTGAAATGTAGGGACGACAGTACATTCCATCACATCCATCTAGTGTACACAGGTAGGTCCATTGTGGCGGGCAGGCGAGCGGGCGGGCTGCTTTATTGGCTGTTTGCTGTTCCCCTACTCCACTCCACTATTTGACTGTTGTGCTGCATCAATCAATCAATCAATCAATCAATCAATCAATCAATCAATCAATCAATCAGTGGCTGGCTCAGGTGCAGCTCTTTAACTTACCTAAAAGGGAGGGCGGAGAGAAGACAAGGAAGGTGAATGAGGTGTTCCAATGTGAAATGCCGGAAACACAGAAACACAGACGACACACAACAAGAGGTGGCAATCTATTCATTAATTGCATTTAATCAATGAGCTCATTATCACTCATGCATTGTCCAACAGGTGTTGAAATAATGGGATTAAAAGGGGAGATCCCTTCAGAAAGACAGAAACAATAGCAAAGACAAAAAACACTTTTGGAATCTGCTTTTAGTCAACACATAAGGAAAGGGTGCACCGGTCCTGGAAATACTGCAATACCAGGTCAATGCGTGGAGTGGACAGAGCAAGCTCTATTTCCATCTCCCTGTTCTAAAAATCCATTTAATATATGGTCCCCAGATAGGGGACGTATCAGATATTAAACTGATAAGAACAGATACTACACTTGATCTTAGCCAAAAGGCCGAGAAGCGATAACCCGAACGGGCCGCGCGTTGCCCGAGCCTGCCCGATACTGCTGTTCAGCCCTTGCAGCGATTCAGCCTACTTCTAGGCAATTCCATGGGGCCCTGCAGGCTCACACACTCACAGCTACACGGGAGGTGAATAAAGGCCGGAGAGGAAGCCAGACAGGATTTGCTTCTTTTGCTTGCACCACAATGCAGTGCTGAAAGAGGAGGAATCTACATAAAAACGCCTTCCTGGCAACGCCCAAATGCCCTGCTGCCATGCAGATAAACACTGGCAGCGGCAGCAAGTGCATGCCCACAGCCACCCCTTGTTCCTTCACACCTTGTATCAGCTGTAATCCAGTCCAGTCCAGTGCTGCCTGCTGAGCAGCACTGACCAACACTGCCTGGGCCCAGGCTTTTATCTCTGAGGCCCCATTATGATGTCAGAAAGCTGGCTCTGGAATCCTGAGGGCTCCACTATGACACGTGCAAAGTTCCGTCTGAACTTTATATAAGACGGTGAGGCTCAGTCAGTCACTCAGTGTTGCCTGAGAGGGCAACACTGCAACAGCCGGCCGCCAGGCTGTCTTTTTTTTGCACAGCTAGTTGCCTCCAGGAGGCCACAAGAGGGAGACAAGGGACTGCAAAATGGAAAATAGGCATCCACCAACTTTACAGACAACTTCTCCTTGCTCCTACAACCTCCATCCTTGCACAGTTTGTTATTCTTCTAGGTAACATAGTAACAAATCCAAATTGCTGCTCTCTTTGTAGGCAAGCAAGGCTTTGTTGCAACTGCAATTCTTACTTCTTCTTGAAATGTAGGGACGACAGTACATTCCATCACATCTAGTGTACACAGGTAGGTCCATTGTGGCGGGCAGGCGAGCGGGCGGGCTGCTTTATTGGCTGTTTGCTGTTCCCCTACTCCACTCCACTATTTGACTGTTGTGCTGCATCAATCAATCAATCAATCAATCAATCAATCAATCAATCAATCAATCAATCAGTGGCTGGCTCAGGTGCAGCTCTTTAACTTACCTAAAAGGGAGGGCGGAGAGAAGACAAGGAAGGTGAATGAGGTGTTCCAATGTGAAATGCCGGAAACACAGAAACACAGACGACACACAACAAGAGGTGGCAATCTATTCATTAATTGCATTTAATCAATGAGCTCATTATCACTCATGCATTGTCCAACAGGTGTTGAAATAATGGGATTAAAAGGGGAGATCCCTTCAGAAAGACAGAAACAATAGCAAAGACAAAAAACACTTTTGGAATCTGCTTTTAGTCAACACATAAGGAAAGGGTGCACCGGTCCTGGAAATACTGCAATACCAGGTCAATGCGTGGAGTGGACAGAGCAAGCTCTATTTCCATCTCCCTGTTCTAAAAATCCATTTAATATATGGTCCCCAGATAGGGGACGTATCAGATATTAAACTGATAAGAACAGATACTACACTTGATCTTAGCCAAAAGGCCGAGAAGCGATAACCCGAACGGGCCGCGCGTTGCCCGAGCCTGCCCGATACTGCTGTTCAGCCCTTGCAGCGATTCAGCCTACTTCTAGGCAATTCCATGGGGCCCTGCAGGCTCACACACTCACAGCTACACGGGAGGTGAATAAAGGCCGGAGAGGAAGCCAGACAGGATTTGCTTCTTTTGCTTGCACCACAATGCAGTGCTGAAAGAGGAGGAATCTACATAAAAACGCCTTCCTGGCAACGCCCAAATGCCCTGCTGCCATGCAGATAAACACTGGCAGCGGCAGCAAGTGCATGCCCACAGCCACCCCTTGTTCCTTCACACCTTGTATCAGCTGTAATCCAGTCCAGTCCAGTGCTGCCTGCTGAGCAGCACTGACCAACACTGCCTGGGCCCAGGCTTTTATCTCTGAGGCCCCATTATGATGTCAGAAAGCTGGCTCTGGAATCCTGAGGGCTCCACTATGACACGTGCAAAGTTCCGTCTGAACTTTATATAAGACGGTGAGGCTCAGTCAGTCACTCAGTGTTGCCTGAGAGGGCAACACTGCAACAGCCGGCCGCCAGGCTGTCTTTTTTTTGCACAGCTAGTTGCCTCCAGGAGGCCACAAGAGGGAGACAAGGGACTGCAAAATGGAAAATAGGCATCCACCAACTTTACAGACAACTTCTCCTTGCTCCTACAACCTCCATCCTTGCACAGTTTGTTATTCTTCTAGGTAACATAGTAACAAATCCAAATTGCTGCTCTCTTTGTAGGCAAGCAAGGCTTTGTTGCAACTGCAATTCTTACTTCTTCTTGAAATGTAGGGACGACAGTACATTCCATCACATCCATCTAGTGTACACAGGTAGGTCCATTGTGGCGGGCAGGCGAGCGGGCGGGCTGCTTTATTGGCTGTTTGCTGTTCCCCTACTCCACTCCACTATTTGACTGTTGTGCTGCATCAATCAATCAATCAATCAATCAATCAATCAATCAATCAATCAATCAGTGGCTGGCTCAGGTGCAGCTCTTTAACTTACCTAAAAGGGAGGGCGGAGAGAAGACAAGGAAGGTGAATGAGGTGTTCCAATGTGAAATGCCGGAAACACAGAAACACAGACGACACACAACAAGAGGTGGCAATCTATTCATTAATTGCATTTAATCAATGAGCTCATTATCACTCATGCATTGTCCAACAGGTGTTGAAATAATGGGATTAAAAGGGGAGATCCCTTCAGAAAGACAGAAACAATAGCAAAGACAAAAAACACTTTTGGAATCTGCTTTTAGTCAACACATAAGGAAAGGGTGCACCGGTCCTGGAAATACTGCAATACCAGGTCAATGCGTGGAGTGGACAGAGCAAGCTCTATTTCCATCTCCCTGTTCTAAAAATCCATTTAATATATGGTCCCCAGATAGGGGACGTATCAGATATTAAACTGATAAGAACAGATACTACACTTGATCTTAGCCAAAAGGCCGAGAAGCGATAACCCGAACGGGCCGCGCGTTGCCCGAGCCTGCCCGATACTGCTGTTCAGCCCTTGCAGCGATTCAGCCTACTTCTAGGCAATTCCATGGGGCCCTGCAGGCTCACACACTCACAGCTACACGGGAGGTGAATAAAGGCCGGAGAGGAAGCCAGACAGGATTTGCTTCTTTTGCTTGCACCACAATGCAGTGCTGAAAGAGGAGGAATCTACATAAAAACGCCTTCCTGGCAACGCCCAAATGTCCTGCTGCCATGCAGATAAACACTGGCAGCGGCAGCAAGTGCATGCCCACAGCCACCCCTTGTTCCTTCACACCTTGTATCAGCTGTAATCCAGTCCAGTCCAGTGCTGCCTGCTGAGCAGCACTGACCAACACTGCCTGGGCCCAGGCTTTTATCTCTGAGGCCCCATTATGATGTCAGAAAGCTGGCTCTGGAATCCTGAGGGCTCCACTATGACACGTGCAAAGTTCCGTCTGAACTTTATATAAGACGGTGAGGCTCAGTCAGTCACTCAGTGTTGCCTGAGAGGGCAACACTGCAACAGCCGGCCGCCAGGCTGTCTTTTTTTTGCACAGCTAGTTGCCTCCAGGAGGCCACAAGAGGGAGACAAGGGACTGCAAAATGGAAAATAGGCATCCACCAACTTTACAGACAACTTCTCCTTGCTCCTACAACCTCCATCCTTGCACAGTTTGTTATTCTTCTAGGTCACATAGTAACAAATCCAAATTGCTGCTCTCTTTGTAGGCAAGCAAGGCTTTGTTGCAACTGCAATTCTTACTTCTTCTTGAAATGTAGGGACGACAGTACATTCCATCACATCCATCTAGTGTACACAGGTAGGTCCATTGTGGCGGGCAGGCGAGCGGGCGGGCTGCTTTATTGGCTGTTTGCTGTTCCCCTACTCCACTCCACTATTTGACTGTTGTGCTGCATCAATCAATCAATCAATCAATCAATCAATCAATCAATCAATCAATCAATCAGTGGCTGGCTCAGGTGCAGCTCTTTAACTTACCTAAAAGGGAGGGCGGAGAGAAGACAAGGAAGGTGAATGAGGTGTTCCAATGTGAAATGCCGGAAACACAGAAACACAGACGACACACAACAAGAGGTGGCAATCTATTCATTAATTGCATTTAATCAATGAGCTCATTATCACTCATGCATTGTCCAACAGGTGTTGAAATAATGGGATTAAAAGGGGAGATCCCTTCAGAAAGACAGAAACAATAGCAAAGACAAAAAACACTTTTGGAATCTGCTTTTAGTCAACACATAAGGAAAGGGTGCACCGGTCCTGGAAATACTGCAATACCAGGTCAATGCGTGGAGTGGACAGAGCAAGCTCTATTTCCATCTCCCTGTTCTAAAAATCCATTTAATATATGGTCCCCAGATAGGGGACGTATCAGATATTAAACTGATAAGAACAGATACTACACTTGATCTTAGCCAAAAGGCCGAGAAGCGATAACCCGAACGGGCCGCGCGTTGCCCGAGCCTGCCCGATACTGCTGTTCAGCCCTTGCAGCGATTCAGCCTACTTCTAGGCAATTCCATGGGGCCCTGCAGGCTCACACACTCACAGCTACACGGGAGGTGAATAAAGGCCGGAGAGGAAGCCAGACAGGATTTGCTTCTTTTGCTTGCACCACAATGCAGTGCTGAAAGAGGAGGAATCTACATAAAAACGCCTTCCTGGCAACGCCCAAATGCCCTGCTGCCATGCAGATAAACACTGGCAGCGGCAGCAAGTGCATGCCCACAGCCACCCCTTGTTCCTTCACACCTTGTATCAGCTGTAATCCAGTCCAGTCCAGTGCTGCCTGCTGAGCAGCACTGACCAACACTGCCTGGGCCCAGGCTTTTATCTCTGAGGCCCCATTATGATGTCAGAAAGCTGGCTCTGGAATCCTGAGGGCTCCACTATGACACGTGCAAAGTTCCGTCTGAACTTTATATAAGACGGTGAGGCTCAGTCAGTCACTCAGTGTTGCCTGAGAGGGCAACACTGCAACAGCCGGCCGCCAGGCTGTCTTTTTTTTGCACAGCTAGTTGCCTCCAGGAGGCCACAAGAGGGAGACAAGGGACTGCAAAATGGAAAATAGGCATCCACCAACTTTACAGCCAACTTCTCCTTGCTCCTACAACCTCCATCCTTGCACAGTTTGTTATTCTTCTAGGTAACATAGTAACAAATCCAAATTGCTGCTCTCTTTGTAGGCAAGCAAGGCTTTGTTGCAACTGCAATTCTTACTTCTTCTTGAAATGTAGGGACGACAGTACATTCCATCACATCCATCTAGTGTACACAGGTAGGTCCATTGTGGCGGGCAGGCGAGCGGGCGGGCTGCTTTATTGGCTGTTTGCTGTTCCCCTACTCCACTCCACTATTTGACTGTTGTGCTGCATCAATCAATCAATCAATCAATCAATCAATCAATCAATCAATCAATCAGTGGCTGGCTCAGGTGCAGCTCTTTAACTTACCTAAAAGGGAGGGCGGAGAGAAGACAAGGAAGGTGAATGAGGTGTTCCAATGTGAAATGCCGGAAACACAGAAACACAGACGACACACAACAAGAGGTGGCAATCTATTCATTAATTGCATTTAATCAATGAGCTCATTATCACTCATGCATTGTCCAACAGGTGTTGAAATAATGGGATTAAAAGGGGAGATCCCTTCAGAAAGACAGAAACAATAGCAAAGACAAAAAACACTTTTGGAATCTGCTTTTAGTCAACACATAAGGAAAGGGTGCACCGGTCCTGGAAATACTGCAATACCAGGTCAATGCGTGGAGTGGACAGAGCAAGCTCTATTTCCATCTCCCTGTTCTAAAAATCCATTTAATATATGGTCCCCAGATAGGGGACGTATCAGATATTAAACTGATAAGAACAGATACTACACTTGATCTTAGCCAAAAGGCCGAGAAGCGATAACCCGAACGGGCCGCGCGTTGCCCGAGCCTGCCCGATACTGCTGTTCAGCCCTTGCAGCGATTCAGCCTACTTCTAGGCAATTCCATGGGGCCCTGCAGGCTCACACACTCACAGCTACACGGGAGGTGAATAAAGGCCGGAGAGGAAGCCAGACAGGATTTGCTTCTTTTGCTTGCACCACAATGCAGTGCTGAAAGAGGAGGAATCTACATAAAAACGCCTTCCTGGCAACGCCCAAATGCCCTGCTGCCATGCAGATAAACACTGGCAGCGGCAGCAAGTGCATGCCCACAGCCACCCCTTGTTCCTTCACACCTTGTATCAGCTGTAATCCAGTCCAGTCCAGTGCTGCCTGCTGAGCAGCACTGACCAACACTGCCTGGGCCCAGGCTTTTATCTCTGAGGCCCCATTATGATGTCAGAAAGCTGGCTCTGGAATCCTGAGGGCTCCACTATGACACGTGCAAAGTTCCGTCTGAACTTTATATAAGACGGTGAGGCTCAGTCAGTCACTCAGTGTTGCCTGAGAGGGCAACACTGCAACAGCCGGCCGCCAGGCTGTCTTTTTTTTGCACAGCTAGTTGCCTCCAGGAGGCCACAAGAGGGAGACAAGGGACTGCAAAATGGAAAATAGGCATCCACCAACTTTACAGACAACTTCTCCTTGCTCCTACAACCTCCATCCTTGCACAGTTTGTTATTCTTCTAGGTAACATAGTAACAAATCCAAATTGCTGCTCTCTTTGTAGGCAAGCAAGGCTTTGTTGCAACTGCAATTCTTACTTCTTCTTGAAATGTAGGGACGACAGTACATTCCATCACATCCATCTAGTGTACACAGGTAGGTCCATTGTGGCGGGCAGGCGAGCGGGCGGGCTGCTTTATTGGCTGTTTGCTGTTCCCCTACTCCACTCCACTATTTGACTGTTGTGCTGCATCAATCAATCAATCAATCAATCAATCAATCAATCAATCAATCAATCAGTGGCTGGCTCAGGTGCAGCTCTTTAACTTACCTAAAAGGGAGGGCGGAGAGAAGACAAGGAAGGTGAATGAGGTGTTCCAATGTGAAATGCCGGAAACACAGAAACACAGACGACACACAACAAGAGGTGGCAATCTATTCATTAATTGCATTTAATCAATGAGCTCATTATCACTCATGCATTGTCCAACAGGTGTTGAAATAATGGGATTAAAAGGGGAGATCCCTTCAGAAAGACAGAAACAATAGCAAAGACAAAAAACACTTTTGGAATCTGCTTTTAGTCAACACATAAGGAAAGGGTGCACCGGTCCTGGAAATACTGCAATACCAGGTCAATGCGTGGAGTGGACAGAGCAAGCTCTATTTCCATCTCCCTGTTCTAAAAATCCATTTAATATATGGTCCCCAGATAGGGGACGTATCAGATATTAAACTGATAAGAACAGATACTACACTTGATCTTAGCCAAAAGGCCGAGAAGCGATAACCCGAACGGGCCGCGCGTTGCCCGAGCCTGCCCGATACTGCTGTTCAGCCCTTGCAGCGATTCAGCCTACTTCTAGGCAATTCCATGGGGCCCTGCAGGCTCACACACTCACAGCTACACGGGAGGTGAATAAAGGCCGGAGAGGAAGCCAGACAGGATTTGCTTCTTTTGCTTGCACCACAATGCAGTGCTGAAAGAGGAGGAATCTACATAAAAACGCCTTCCTGGCAACGCCCAAATGCCCTGCTGCCATGCAGATAAACACTGGCAGCGGCAGCAAGTGCATGCCCACAGCCACCCCTTGTTCCTTCACACCTTGTATCAGCTGTAATCCAGTCCAGTCCAGTGCTGCCTGCTGAGCAGCACTGACCAACACTGCCTGGGCCCAGGCTTTTATCTCTGAGGCCCCATTATGATGTCAGAAAGCTGGCTCTGGAATCCTGAGGGCTCCACTATGACACGTGCAAAGTTCCGTCTGAACTTTATATAAGACGGTGAGGCTCAGTCAGTCACTCAGTGTTGCCTGAGAGGGCAACACTGCAACAGCCGGCCGCCAGGCTGTCTTTTTTTTGCACAGCTAGTTGCCTCCAGGAGGCCACAAGAGGGAGACAAGGGACTGCAAAATGGAAAATAGGCATCCACCAACTTTACAGACAACTTCTCCTTGCTCCTACAACCTCCATCCTTGCACAGTTTGTTATTCTTCTAGGTAACATAGTAACAAATCCAAATTGCTGCTCTCTTTGTAGGCAAGCAAGGCTTTGTTGCAACTGCAATTCTTACTTCTTCTTGAAATGTAGGGACGACAGTACATTCCATCACATCCATCTAGTGTACACAGGTAGGTCCATTGTGGCGGGCAGGCGAGCGGGCGGGCTGCTTTATTGGCTGTTTGCTGTTCCCCTACTCCACTCCACTATTTGACTGTTGTGCTGCATCAATCAATCAATCAATCAATCAATCAATCAATCAATCAATCAATCAATCAATCAGTGGCTGGCTCAGGTGCAGCTCTTTAACTTACCTAAAAGGGAGGGCGGAGAGAAGACAAGGAAGGTGAATGAGGTGTTCCAATGTGAAATGCCGGAAACACAGAAACACAGACGACACACAACAAGAGGTGGCAATCTATTCATTAATTGCATTTAATCAATGAGCTCATTATCACTCATGCATTGTCCAACAGGTGTTGAAATAATGGGATTAAAAGGGGAGATCCCTTCAGAAAGACAGAAACAATAGCAAAGACAAAAAACACTTTTGGAATCTGCTTTTAGTCAACACATAAGGAAAGGGTGCACCGGTCCTGGAAATACTGCAATACCAGGTCAATGCGTGGAGTGGACAGAGCAAGCTCTATTTCCATCTCCCTGTTCTAAAAATCCATTTAATATATGGTCCCCAGATAGGGGACGTATCAGATATTAAACTGATAAGAACAGATACTACACTTGATCTTAGCCAAAAGGCCGAGAAGCGATAACCCGAACGGGCCGCGCGTTGCCCGAGCCTGCCCGATACTGCTGTTCAGCCCTTGCAGCGATTCAGCCTACTTCTAGGCAATTCCATGGGGCCCTGCAGGCTCACACACTCACAGCTACACGGGAGGTGAATAAAGGCCGGAGAGGAAGCCAGACAGGATTTGCTTCTTTTGCTTGCACCACAATGCAGTGCTGAAAGAGGAGGAATCTACATAAAAACGCCTTCCTGGCAACGCCCAAATGCCCTGCTGCCATGCAGATAAACACTGGCAGCGGCAGCAAGTGCATGCCCACAGCCACCCCTTGTTCCTTCACACCTTGTATCAGCTGTAATCCAGTCCAGTCCAGTGCTGCCTGCTGAGCAGCACTGACCAACACTGCCTGGGCCCAGGCTTTTATCTCTGAGGCCCCATTATGATGTCAGAAAGCTGGCTCTGGAATCCTGAGGGCTCCACTATGACACGTGCAAAGTTCCGTCTGAACTTTATATAAGACGGTGAGGCTCAGTCAGTCACTCAGTGTTGCCTGAGAGGGCAACACTGCAACAGCCGGCCGCCAGGCTGTCTTTTTTTTGCACAGCTAGTTGCCTCCAGGAGGCCACAAGAGGGAGACAAGGGACTGCAAAATGGAAAATAGGCATCCACCAACTTTACAGACAACTTCTCCTTGCTCCTACAACCTCCATCCTTGCACAGTTTGTTATTCTTCTAGGTAACATAGTAACAAATCCAAATTGCTGCTCTCTTTGTAGGCAAGCAAGGCTTTGTTGCAACTGCAATTCTTACTTCTTCTTGAAATGTAGGGACGACAGTACATTCCATCACATCCATCTAGTGTACACAGGTAGGTCCATTGTGGCGGGCAGGCGAGCGGGCGGGCTGCTTTATTGGCTGTTTGCTGTTCCCCTACTCCACTCCACTATTTGACTGTTGTGCTGCATCAATCAATCAATCAATCAATCAATCAATCAATCAATCAATCAATCAATCAGTGGCTGGCTCAGGTGCAGCTCTTTAACTTACCTAAAAGGGAGGGCGGAGAGAAGACAAGGAAGGTGAATGAGGTGTTCCAATGTGAAATGCCGGAAACACAGAAACACAGACGACACACAACAAGAGGTGGCAATCTATTCATTAATTGCATTTAATCAATGAGCTCATTATCACTCATGCATTGTCCAACAGGTGTTGAAATAATGGGATTAAAAGGGGAGATCCCTTCAGAAAGACAGAAACAATAGCAAAGACAAAAAACACTTTTGGAATCTGCTTTTAGTCAACACATAAGGAAAGGGTGCACCGGTCCTGGAAATACTGCAATACCAGGTCAATGCGTGGAGTGGACAGAGCAAGCTCTATTTCCATCTCCCTGTTCTAAAAATCCATTTAATATATGGTCCCCAGATAGGGGACGTATCAGATATTAAACTGATAAGAACAGATACTACACTTGATCTTAGCCAAAAGGCTGAGAAGCGATAACCCGAACGGGCCGCGCGTTGCCCGAGCCTGCCCGATACTGCTGTTCAGCCCTTGCAGCGATTCAGCCTACTTCTAGGCAATTCCATGGGGCCCTGCAGGCTCACACACTCACAGCTACACGGGAGGTGAATAAAGGCCGGAGAGGAAGCCAGACAGGATTTGCTTCTTTTGCTTGCACCACAATGCAGTGCTGAAAGAGGAGGAATCTACATAAAAACGCCTTCCTGGCAACGCCCAAATGCCCTGCTGCCATGCAGATAAACACTGGCAGCGGCAGCAAGTGCATGCCCACAGCCACCCCTTGTTCCTTCACACCTTGTATCAGCTGTAATCCAGTCCAGTCCAGTGCTGCCTGCTGAGCAGCACTGACCAACACTGCCTGGGCCCAGGCTTTTATCTCTGAGGCCCCATTATGATGTCAGAAAGCTGGCTCTGGAATCCTGAGGGCTCCACTATGACACGTGCAAAGTTCCGTCTGAACTTTATATAAGACGGTGAGGCTCAGTCAGTCACTCAGTGTTGCCTGAGAGGGCAACACTGCAACAGCCGGCCGCCAGGCTGTCTTTTTTTTGCACAGCTAGTTGCCTCCAGGAGGCCACAAGAGGGAGACAAGGGACTGCAAAATGGAAAATAGGCATCCACCAACTTTACAGACAACTTCTCCTTGCTCCTACAACCTCCATCCTTGCACAGTTTGTTATTCTTCTAGGTCACATAGTAACAAATCCAAATTGCTGCTCTCTTTGTAGGCAAGCAAGGCTTTGTTGCAACTGCAATTCTTACTTCTTCTTGAAATGTAGGGACGACAGTACATTCCATCACATCCATCTAGTGTACACAGGTAGGTCCATTGTGGCGGGCAGGCGAGCGGGCGGGCTGCTTTATTGGCTGTTTGCTGTTCCCCTACTCCACTCCACTATTTGACTGTTGTGCTGCATCAATCAATCAATCAATCAATCAATCAATCAATCAATCAATCAATCAATCAATCAATCAATCAGTGGCTGGCTCAGGTGCAGCTCTTTAACTTACCTAAAAGGGAGGGCGGAGAGAAGACAAGGAAGGTGAATGAGGTGTTCCAATGTGAAATGCCGGAAACACAGAAACACAGACGACACACAACAAGAGGTGGCAATCTATTCATTAATTGCATTTAATCAATGAGCTCATTATCACTCATGCATTGTCCAACAGGTGTTGAAATAATGGGATTAAAAGGGGAGATCCCTTCAGAAAGACAGAAACAATAGCAAAGACAAAAAACACTTTTGGAATCTGCTTTTAGTCAACACATAAGGAAAGGGTGCACCGGTCCTGGAAATACTGCAATACCAGGTCAATGCGTGGAGTGGACAGAGCAAGCTCTATTTCCATCTCCCTGTTCTAAAAATCCATTTAATATATGGTCCCCAGATAGGGGACGTATCAGATATTAAACTGATAAGAACAGATACTACACTTGATCTTAGCCAAAAGGCCGAGAAGCGATAACCCGAACGGGCCGCGCGTTGCCCGAGCCTGCCCGATACTGCTGTTCAGCCCTTGCAGCGATTCAGCCTACTTCTAGGCAATTCCATGGGGCCCTGCAGGCTCACACACTCACAGCTACACGGGAGGTGAATAAAGGCCGGAGAGGAAGCCAGACAGGATTTGCTTCTTTTGCTTGCACCACAATGCAGTGCTGAAAGAGGAGGAATCTACATAAAAACGCCTTCCTGGCAACGCCCAAATGCCCTGCTGCCATGCAGATAAACACTGGCAGCGGCAGCAAGTGCATGCCCACAGCCACCCCTTGTTCCTTCACACCTTGTATCAGCTGTAATCCAGTCCAGTCCAGTGCTGCCTGCTGAGCAGCACTGACCAACACTGCCTGGGCCCAGGCTTTTATCTCTGAGGCCCCATTATGATGTCAGAAAGCTGGCTCTGGAATCCTGAGGGCTCCACTATGACACGTGCAAAGTTCCGTCTGAACTTTATATAAGACGGTGAGGCTCAGTCAGTCACTCAGTGTTGCCTGAGAGGGCAACACTGCAACAGCCGGCCGCCAGGCTGTCTTTTTTTTGCACAGCTAGTTGCCTCCAGGAGGCCACAAGAGGGAGACAAGGGACTGCAAAATGGAAAATAGGCATCCACCAACTTTACAGACAACTTCTCCTTGCTCCTACAACCTCCATCCTTGCACAGTTTGTTATTCTTCTAGGTAACATAGTAACAAATCCAAATTGCTGCTCTCTTTGTAGGCAAGCAAGGCTTTGTTGCAACTGCAATTCTTACTTCTTCTTGAAATGTAGGGACGACAGTACATTCCATCACATCCATCTAGTGTACACAGGTAGGTCCATTGTGGCGGGCAGGCGAGCGGGCGGGCTGCTTTATTGGCTGTTTGCTGTTCCCCTACTCCACTCCACTATTTGACTGTTGTGCTGCATCAATCAATCAATCAATCAATCAATCAATCAATCAATCAATCAATCAATCAGTGGCTGGCTCAGGTGCAGCTCTTTAACTTACCTAAAAGGGAGGGCGGAGAGAAGACAAGGAAGGTGAATGAGGTGTTCCAATGTGAAATGCCGGAAACACAGAAACACAGACGACACACAACAAGAGGTGGCAATCTATTCATTAATTGCATTTAATCAATGAGCTCATTATCACTCATGCATTGTCCAACAGGTGTTGAAATAATGGGATTAAAAGGGGAGATCCCTTCAGAAAGACAGAAACAATAGCAAAGACAAAAAACACTTTTGGAATCTGCTTTTAGTCAACACATAAGGAAAGGGTGCACCGGTCCTGGAAATACTGCAATACCAGGTCAATGCGTGGAGTGGACAGAGCAAGCTCTATTTCCATCTCCCTGTTCTAAAAATCCATTTAATATATGGTCCCCAGATAGGGGACGTATCAGATATTAAACTGATAAGAACAGATACTACACTTGATCTTAGCCAAAAGGCCGAGAAGCGATAACCCGAACGGGCCGCGCGTTGCCCGAGCCTGCCCGATACTGCTGTTCAGCCCTTGCAGCGATTCAGCCTACTTCTAGGCAATTCCATGGGGCCCTGCAGGCTCACACACTCACAGCTACACGGGAGGTGAATAAAGGCCGGAGAGGAAGCCAGACAGGATTTGCTTCTTTTGCTTGCACCACAATGCAGTGCTGAAAGAGGAGGAATCTACATAAAAACGCCTTCCTGGCAACGCCCAAATGCCCTGCTGCCATGCAGATAAACACTGGCAGCGGCAGCAAGTGCATGCCCACAGCCACCCCTTGTTCCTTCACACCTTGTATCAGCTGTAATCCAGTCCAGTCCAGTGCTGCCTGCTGAGCAGCACTGACCAACACTGCCTGGGCCCAGGCTTTTATCTCTGAGGCCCCATTATGATGTCAGAAAGCTGGCTCTGGAATCCTGAGGGCTCCACTATGACACGTGCAAAGTTCCGTCTGAACTTTATATAAGACGGTGAGGCTCAGTCAGTCACTCAGTGTTGCCTGAGAGGGCAACACTGCAACAGCCGGCCGCCAGGCTGTCTTTTTTTTGCACAGCTAGTTGCCTCCAGGAGGCCACAAGAGGGAGACAAGGGACTGCAAAATGGAAAATAGGCATCCACCAACTTTACAGACAACTTCTCCTTGCTCCTACAACCTCCATCCTTGCACAGTTTGTTATTCTTCTAGGTAACATAGTAACAAATCCAAATTGCTGCTCTCTTTGTAGGCAAGCAAGGCTTTGTTGCAACTGCAATTCTTACTTCTTCTTGAAATGTAGGGACGACAGTATATTCCATCACATCCATCTAGTGTACACAGGTAGGTCCATTGTGGCGGGCAGGCGAGCGGGCGGGCTGCTTTATTGGCTGTTTGCTGTTCCCCTACTCCACTCCACTATTTGACTGTTGTGCTGCATCAATCAATCAATCAATCAATCAATCAATCAATCAATCAATCAGTGGCTGGCTCAGGTGCAGCTCTTTAACTTACCTAAAAGGGAGGGCGGAGAGAAGACAAGGAAGGTGAATGAGGTGTTCCAATGTGAAATGCCGGAAACACAGAAACACAGACGACACACAACAAGAGGTGGCAATCTATTCATTAATTGCATTTAATCAATGAGCTCATTATCACTCATGCATTGTCCAACAGGTGTTGAAATAATGGGATTAAAAGGGGAGATCCCTTCAGAAAGACAGAAACAATAGCAAAGACAAAAAACACTTTTGGAATCTGCTTTTAGTCAACACATAAGGAAAGGGTGCACCGGTCCTGGAAATACTGCAATACCAGGTCAATGCGTGGAGTGGACAGAGCAAGCTCTATTTCCATCTCCCTGTTCTAAAAATCCATTTAATATATGGTCCCCAGATAGGGGACGTATCAGATATTAAACTGATAAGAACAGATACTACACTTGATCTTAGCCAAAAGGCCGAGAAGCGATAACCCGAACGGGCCGCGCGTTGCCCGAGCCTGCCCGATACTGCTGTTCAGCCCTTGCAGCGATTCAGCCTACTTCTAGGCAATTCCATGGGGCCCTGCAGGCTCACACACTCACAGCTACACGGGAGGTGAATAAAGGCCGGAGAGGAAGCCAGACAGGATTTGCTTCTTTTGCTTGCACCACAATGCAGTGCTGAAAGAGGAGGAATCTACATAAAAACGCCTTCCTGGCAACGCCCAAATGCCCTGCTGCCATGCAGATAAACACTGGCAGCGGCAGCAAGTGCATGCCCACAGCCACCCCTTGTTCCTTCACACCTTGTATCAGCTGTAATCCAGTCCAGTCCAGTGCTGCCTGCTGAGCAGCACTGACCAACACTGCCTGGGCCCAGGCTTTTATCTCTGAGGCCCCATTATGATGTCAGAAAGCTGGCTCTGGAATCCTGAGGGCTCCACTATGACACGTGCAAAGTTCCGTCTGAACTTTATATAAGACGGTGAGGCTCAGTCAGTCACTCAGTGTTGCCTGAGAGGGCAACACTGCAACAGCCGGCCGCCAGGCTGTCTTTTTTTTTGCACAGCTAGTTGCCTCCAGGAGGCCACAAGAGGGAGACAAGGGACTGCAAAATGGAAAATAGGCATCCACCAACTTTACAGACAACTTCTCCTTGCTCCTACAACCTCCATCCTTGCACAGTTTGTTATTCTTCTAGGTAACATAGTAACAAATCCAAATTGCTGCTCTCTTTGTAGGCAAGCAAGGCTTTGTTGCAACTGCAATTCTTACTTCTTCTTGAAATGTAGGGACGACAGTACATTCCATCACATCCATCTAGTGTACACAGGTAGGTCCATTGTGGCGGGCAGGCGAGCGGGCGGGCTGCTTTATTGGCTGTTTGCTGTTCCCCTACTCCACTCCACTATTTGACTGTTGTGCTGCATCAATCAATCAATCAATCAATCAATCAATCAATCAATCAATCAATCAATCAATCAATCAATCAGTGGCTGGCTCAGGTGCAGCTCTTTAACTTACCTAAAAGGGAGGGCGGAGAGAAGACAAGGAAGGTGAATGAGGTGTTCCAATGTGAAATGCCGGAAACACAGAAACACAGACGACACACAACAAGAGGTGGCAATCTATTCATTAATTGCATTTAATCAATGAGCTCATTATCACTCATGCATTGTCCAACAGGTGTTGAAATAATGGGATTAAAAGGGGAGATCCCTTCAGAAAGACAGAAACAATAGCAAAGACAAAAAACACTTTTGGAATCTGCTTTTAGTCAACACATAAGGAAAGGGTGCACCGGTCCTGGAAATACTGCAATACCAGGTCAATGCGTGGAGTGGACAGAGCAAGCTCTATTTCCATCTCCCTGTTCTAAAAATCCATTTAATATATGGTCCCCAGATAGGGGACGTATCAGATATTAAACTGATAAGAACAGATACTACACTTGATCTTAGCCAAAAGGCCGAGAAGCGATAACCCGAACGGGCCGCGCGTTGCCCGAGCCTGCCCGATACTGCTGTTCAGCCCTTGCAGCGATTCAGCCTACTTCTAGGCAATTCCATGGGGCCCTGCAGGCTCACACACTCACAGCTACACGGGAGGTGAATAAAGGCCGGAGAGGAAGCCAGACAGGATTTGCTTCTTTTGCTTGCACCACAATGCAGTGCTGAAAGAGGAGGAATCTACATAAAAACGCCTTCCTGGCAACGCCCAAATGCCCTGCTGCCATGCAGATAAACACTGGCAGCGGCAGCAAGTGCATGCCCACAGCCACCCCTTGTTCCTTCACACCTTGTATCAGCTGTAATCCAGTCCAGTCCAGTGCTGCCTGCTGAGCAGCACTGACCAACACTGCCTGGGCCCAGGCTTTTATCTCTGAGGCCCCATTATGATGTCAGAAAGCTGGCTCTGGAATCCTGAGGGCTCCACTATGACACGTGCAAAGTTCCGTCTGAACTTTATATAAGACGGTGAGGCTCAGTCAGTCACTCAGTGTTGCCTGAGAGGGCAACACTGCAACAGCCGGCCGCCGGGCTGTCTTTTTTTTGCACAGCTAGTTGCCTCCAGGAGGCCACAAGAGGGAGACAAGGGACTGCAAAATGGAAAATAGGCATCCACCAACTTTACAGACAACTTCTCCTTGCTCCTACAACCTCCATCCTTGCACAGTTTGTTATTCTTCTAGGTAACATAGTAACAAATCCAAATTGCTGCTCTCTTTGTAGGCAAGCAAGGCTTTGTTGCAACTGCAATTCTTACTTCTTCTTGAAATGTAGGGACGACAGTACATTCCATCACATCCATCTAGTGTACACAGGTAGGTCCATTGTGGCGGGCAGGCGAGCGGGCGGGCTGCTTTATTGGCTGTTTGCTGTTCCCCTACTCCACTCCACTATTTGACTGTTGTGCTGCATCAATCAATCAATCAATCAATCAATCAATCAATCAATCAGTGGCTGGCTCAGGTGCAGCTCTTTAACTTACCTAAAAGGGAGGGCGGAGAGAAGACAAGGAAGGTGAATGAGGTGTTCCAATGTGAAATGCCGGAAACACAGAAACACAGACGACACACAACAAGAGGTGGCAATCTATTCATTAATTGCATTTAATCAATGAGCTCATTATCACTCATGCATTGTCCAACAGGTGTTGAAATAATGGGATTAAAAGGGGAGATCCCTTCAGAAAGACAGAAACAATAGCAAAGACAAAAAACACTTTTGGAATCTGCTTTTAGTCAACACATAAGGAAAGGGTGCACCGGTCCTGGAAATACTGCAATACCAGGTCAATGCGTGGAGTGGACAGAGCAAGCTCTATTTCCATCTCCCTGTTCTAAAAATCCATTTAATATATGGTCCCCAGATAGGGGACGTATCAGATATTAAACTGATAAGAACAGATACTACACTTGATCTTAGCCAAAAGGCCGAGAAGCGATAACCCGAACGGGCCGCGCGTTGCCCGAGCCTGCCCGATACTGCTGTTCAGCCCTTGCAGCGATTCAGCCTACTTCTAGGCAATTCCATGGGGCCCTGCAGGCTCACACACTCACAGCTACACGGGAGGTGAATAAAGGCCGGAGAGGAAGCCAGACAGGATTTGCTTCTTTTGCTTGCACCACAATGCAGTGCTGAAAGAGGAGGAATCTACATAAAAACGCCTTCCTGGCAACGCCCAAATGCCCTGCTGCCATGCAGATAAACACTGGCAGCGGCAGCAAGTGCATGCCCACAGCCACCCCTTGTTCCTTCACACCTTGTATCAGCTGTAATCCAGTCCAGTCCAGTGCTGCCTGCTGAGCAGCACTGACCAACACTGCCTGGGCCCAGGCTTTTATCTCTGAGGCCCCATTATGATGTCAGAAAGCTGGCTCTGGAATCCTGAGGGCTCCACTATGACACGTGCAAAGTTCCGTCTGAACTTTATATAAGACGGTGAGGCTCAGTCAGTCACTCAGTGTTGCCTGAGAGGGCAACACTGCAACAGCCGGCCGCCAGGCTGTCTTTTTTTTGCACAGCTAGTTGCCTCCAGGAGGCCACAAGAGGGAGACAAGGGACTGCAAAATGGAAAATAGGCATCCACCAACTTTACAGATAACTTCTCCTTGCTCCTACAACCTCCATCCTTGCACAGTTTGTTATTCTTCTAGGTAACATAGTAACAAATCCAAATTGCTGCTCTCTTTGTAGGCAAGCAAGGCTTTGTTGCAACTGCAATTCTTACTTCTTCTTGAAATGTAGGGACGACAGTACATTCCATCACATCCATCTAGTGTACACAGGTAGGTCCATTGTGGCGGGCAGGCGAGCGGGCGGGCTGCTTTATTGGCTGTTTGCTGTTCCCCTACTCCACTCCACTATTTGACTGTTGTGCTGCATCAATCAATCAATCAATCAATCAATCAATCAATCAATCAGTGGCTGGCTCAGGTGCAGCTCTTTAACTTACCTAAAAGGGAGGGCGGAGAGAAGACAAGGAAGGTGAATGAGGTGTTCCAATGTGAAATGCCGGAAACACAGAAACACAGACGACACACAACAAGAGGTGGCAATCTATTCATTAATTGCATTTAATCAATGAGCTCATTATCACTCATGCATTGTCCAACAGGTGTTGAAATAATGGGATTAAAAGGGGAGATCCCTTCAGAAAGACAGAAACAATAGCAAAGACAAAAAACACTTTTGGAATCTGCTTTTAGTCAACACATAAGGAAAGGGTGCACCGGTCCTGGAAATACTGCAATACCAGGTCAATGCGTGGAGTGGACAGAGCAAGATCTATTTCCATCTCCCTGTTCTAAAAATCCATTTAATATATGGTCCCCAGATAGGGGACGTATCAGATATTAAACTGATAAGAACAGATACTACACTTGATCTTAGCCAAAAGGCCGAGAAGCGATAACCCGAACGGGCCGCGCGTTGCCCGAGCCTGCCCGATACTGCTGTTCAGCCCTTGCAGCGATTCAGCCTACTTCTAGGCAATTCCATGGGGCCCTGCAGGCTCACACACTCACAGCTACACGGGAGGTGAATAAAGGCCGGAGAGGAAGCCAGACAGGATTTGCTTCTTTTGCTTGCACCACAATGCAGTGCTGAAAGAGGAGGAATCTACATAAAAACGCCTTCCTGGCAACGCCCAAATGCCCTGCTGCCATGCAGATAAACACTGGCAGCGGCAGCAAGTGCATGCCCACAGCCACCCCTTGTTCCTTCACACCTTGTATCAGCTGTAATCCAGTCCAGTCCAGTGCTGCCTGCTGAGCAGCACTGACCAACACTGCCTGGGCCCAGGCTTTTATCTCTGAGGCCCCATTATGATGTCAGAAAGCTGGCTCTGGAATCCTGAGGGCTCCACTATGACACGTGCAAAGTTCCGTCTGAACTTTATATAAGACGGTGAGGCTCAGTCAGTCACTCAGTGTTGCCTGAGAGGGCAACACTGCAACAGCCGGCCGCCAGGCTGTCTTTTTTTTGCACAGCTAGTTGCCTCCAGGAGGCCACAAGAGGGAGACAAGGGACTGCAAAATGGAAAATAGGCATCCACCAACTTTACAGACAACTTCTCCTTGCTCCTACAACCTCCATCCTTGCACAGTTTGTTATTCTTCTAGGTAACATAGTAACAAATCCAAATTGCTGCTCTCTTTGTAGGCAAGCAAGGCTTTGTTGCAACTGCAATTCTTACTTCTTCTTGAAATGTAGGGACGACAGTACATTCCATCACATCCATCTAGTGTACACAGGTAGGTCCATTGTGGCGGGCAGGCGAGCGGGCGGGCTGCTTTATTGGCTGTTTGCTGTTCCCCTACTCCACTCCACTATTTGACTGTTGTGCTGCATCAATCAATCAATCAATCAATCAATCAATCAATCAATCAATCAATCAATCAATCAGTGGCTGGCTCAGGTGCAGCTCTTTAACTTACCTAAAAGGGAGGGCGGAGAGAAGACAAGGAAGGTGAATGAGGTGTTCCAATGTGAAATGCCGGAAACACAGAAACACAGACGACACACAACAAGAGGTGGCAATCTATTCATTAATTGCATTTAATCAATGAGCTCATTATCACTCATGCATTGTCCAACAGGTGTTGAAATAATGGGATTAAAAGGGGAGATCCCTTCAGAAAGACAGAAACAATAGCAAAGACAAAAAACACTTTTGGAATCTGCTTTTAGTCAACACATAAGGAAAGGGTGCACCGGTCCTGGAAATACTGCAATACCAGGTCAATGCGTGGAGTGGACAGAGCAAGCTCTATTTCCATCTCCCTGTTCTAAAAATCCATTTAATATATGGTCCCCAGATAGGGGACGTATCAGATATTAAACTGATAAGAACAGATACTACACTTGATCTTAGCCAAAAGGCCGAGAAGCGATAACCCGAACGGGCCGCGCGTTGCCCGAGCCTGCCCGATACTGCTGTTCAGCCCTTGCAGCGATTCAGCCTACTTCTAGGCAATTCCATGGGGCCCTGCAGGCTCACACACTCACAGCTACACGGGAGGTGAATAAAGGCCGGAGAGGAAGCCAGACAGGATTTGCTTCTTTTGCTTGCACCACAATGCAGTGCTGAAAGAGGAGGAATCTACATAAAAACGCCTTCCTGGCAACGCCCAAATGCCCTGCTGCCATGCAGATAAACACTGGCAGCGGCAGCAAGTGCATGCCCACAGCCACCCCTTGTTCCTTCACACCTTGTATCAGCTGTAATCCAGTCCAGTCCAGTGCTGCCTGCTGAGCAGCACTGACCAACACTGCCTGGGCCCAGGCTTTTATCTCTGAGGCCCCATTATGATGTCAGAAAGCTGGCTCTGGAATCCTGAGGGCTCCACTATGACACGTGCAAAGTTCCGTCTGAACTTTATATAAGACGGTGAGGCTCAGTCAGTCACTCAGTGTTGCCTGAGAGGGCAACACTGCAACAGCCGGCCGCCAGGCTGTCTTTTTTTTTGCACAGCTAGTTGCCTCCAGGAGGCCACAAGAGGGAGACAAGGGACTGCAAAATGGAAAATAGGCATCCACCAACTTTACAGACAACTTCTCCTTGCTCCTACAACCTCCATCCTTGCACAGTTTGTTATTCTTCTAGGTAACATAGTAACAAATCCAAATTGCTGCTCTCTTTGTAGGCAAGCAAGGCTTTGTTGCAACTGCAATTCTTACTTCTTCTTGAAATGTAGGGACGACAGTACATTCCATCACATCCATCTAGTGTACACAGGTAGGTCCATTGTGGCGGGCAGGCGAGCGGGCGGGCTGCTTTATTGGCTGTTTGCTGTTCCCCTACTCCACTCCACTATTTGACTGTTGTGCTGCATCAATCAATCAATCAATCAATCAATCAATCAATCAATCAGTGGCTGGCTCAGGTGCAGCTCTTTAACTTACCTAAAAGGGAGGGCGGAGAGAAGACAAGGAAGGTGAATGAGGTGTTCCAATGTGAAATGCCGGAAACACAGAAACACAGACGACACACAACAAGAGGTGGCAATCTATTCATTAATTGCATTTAATCAATGAGCTCATTATCACTCATGCATTGTCCAACAGGTGTTGAAATAATGGGATTAAAAGGGGAGATCCCTTCAGAAAGACAGAAACAATAGCAAAGACAAAAAACACTTTTGGAATCTGCTTTTAGTCAACACATAAGGAAAGGGTGCACCGGTCCTGGAAATACTGCAATACCAGGTCAATGCGTGGAGTGGACAGAGCAAGATCTATTTCCATCTCCCTGTTCTAAAAATCCATTTAATATATGGTCCCCAGATAGGGGACGTATCAGATATTAAACTGATAAGAACAGATACTACACTTGATCTTAGCCAAAAGGCCGAGAAGCGATAACCCGAACGGGCCGCGCGTTGCCCGAGCCTGCCCGATACTGCTGTTCAGCCCTTGCAGCGATTCAGCCTACTTCTAGGCAATTCCATGGGGCCCTGCAGGCTCACACACTCACAGCTACACGGGAGGTGAATAAAGGCCGGAGAGGAAGCCAGACAGGATTTGCTTCTTTTGCTTGCACCACAATGCAGTGCTGAAAGAGGAGGAATCTACATAAAAACGCCTTCCTGGCAACGCCCAAATGCCCTGCTGCCATGCAGATAAACACTGGCAGCGGCAGCAAGTGCATGCCCACAGCCACCCCTTGTTCCTTCACACCTTGTATCAGCTGTAATCCAGTCCAGTCCAGTGCTGCCTGCTGAGCAGCACTGACCAACACTGCCTGGGCCCAGGCTTTTATCTCTGAGGCCCCATTATGATGTCAGAAAGCTGGCTCTGGAATCCTGAGGGCTCCACTATGACACGTGCAAAGTTCCGTCTGAACTTTATATAAGACGGTGAGGCTCAGTCAGTCACTCAGTGTTGCCTGAGAGGGCAACACTGCAACAGCCGGCCGCCAGGCTGTCTTTTTTTTGCACAGCTAGTTGCCTCCAGGAGGCCACAAGAGGGAGACAAGGGACTGCAAAATGGAAAATAGGCATCCACCAACTTTACAGACAACTTCTCCTTGCTCCTACAACCTCCATCCTTGCACAGTTTGTTATTCTTCTAGGTAACATAGTAACAAATCCAAATTGCTGCTCTCTTTGTAGGCAAGCAAGGCTTTGTTGCAACTGCAATTCTTACTTCTTCTTGAAATGTAGGGACGACAGTACATTCCATCACATCCATCTAGTGTACACAGGTAGGTCCATTGTGGCGGGCAGGCGAGCGGGCGGGCTGCTTTATTGGCTGTTTGCTGTTCCCCTACTCCACTCCACTATTTGACTGTTGTGCTGCATCAATCAATCAATCAATCAATCAATCAATCAATCAATCAATCAATCAATCAATCAGTGGCTGGCTCAGGTGCAGCTCTTTAACTTACCTAAAAGGGAGGGCGGAGAGAAGACAAGGAAGGTGAATGAGGTGTTCCAATGTGAAATGCCGGAAACACAGAAACACAGACGACACACAACAAGAGGTGGCAATCTATTCATTAATTGCATTTAATCAATGAGCTCATTATCACTCATGCATTGTCCAACAGGTGTTGAAATAATGGGATTAAAAGGGGAGATCCCTTCAGAAAGACAGAAACAATAGCAAAGACAAAAAACACTTTTGGAATCTGCTTTTAGTCAACACATAAGGAAAGGGTGCACCGGTCCTGGAAATACTGCAATACCAGGTCAATGCGTGGAGTGGACAGAGCAAGCTCTATTTCCATCTCCCTGTTCTAAAAATCCATTTAATATATGGTCCCCAGATAGGGGACGTATCAGATATTAAACTGATAAGAACAGATACTACACTTGATCTTAGCCAAAAGGCCGAGAAGCGATAACCCGAACGGGCCGCGCGTTGCCCGAGCCTGCCCGATACTGCTGTTCAGCCCTTGCAGCGATTCAGCCTACTTCTAGGCAATTCCATGGGGCCCTGCAGGCTCACACACTCACAGCTACACGGGAGGTGAATAAAGGCCGGAGAGGAAGCCAGACAGGATTTGCTTCTTTTGCTTGCACCACAATGCAGTGCTGAAAGAGGAGGAATCTACATAAAAACGCCTTCCTGGCAACGCCCAAATGCCCTGCTGCCATGCAGATAAACACTGGCAGCGGCAGCAAGTGCATGCCCACAGCCACCCCTTGTTCCTTCACACCTTGTATCAGCTGTAATCCAGTCCAGTCCAGTGCTGCCTGCTGAGCAGCACTGACCAACACTGCCTGGGCCCAGGCTTTTATCTCTGAGGCCCCATTATGATGTCAGAAAGCTGGCTCTGGAATCCTGAGGGCTCCACTATGACACGTGCAAAGTTCCGTCTGAACTTTATATAAGACGGTGAGGCTCAGTCAGTCACTCAGTGTTGCCTGAGAGGGCAACACTGCAACAGCCGGCCGCCAGGCTGTCTTTTTTTTTGCACAGCTAGTTGCCTCCAGGAGGCCACAAGAGGGAGACAAGGGACTGCAAAATGGAAAATAGGCATCCACCAACTTTACAGACAACTTCTCCTTGCTCCTACAACCTCCATCCTTGCACAGTTTGTTATTCTTCTAGGTAACATAGTAACAAATCCAAATTGCTGCTCTCTTTGTAGGCAAGCAAGGCTTTGTTGCAACTGCAATTCTTACTTCTTCTTGAAATGTAGGGACGACAGTACATTCCATCACATCCATCTAGTGTACACAGGTAGGTCCATTGTGGCGGGCAGGCGAGCGGGCGGGCTGCTTTATTGGCTGTTTGCTGTTCCCCTACTCCACTCCACTATTTGACTGTTGTGCTGCATCAATCAATCAATCAATCAATCAATCAATCAATCAATCAATCAATCAATCAATCAGTGGCTGGCTCAGGTGCAGCTCTTTAACTTACCTAAAAGGGAGGGCGGAGAGAAGACAAGGAAGGTGAATGAGGTGTTCCAATGTGAAATGCCGGAAACACAGAAACACAGACGACACACAACAAGAGGTGGCAATCTATTCATTAATTGCATTTAATCAATGAGCTCATTATCACTCATGCATTGTCCAACAGGTGTTGAAATAATGGGATTAAAAGGGGAGATCCCTTCAGAAAGACAGAAACAATAGCAAAGACAAAAAACACTTTTGGAATCTGCTTTTAGTCAACACATAAGGAAAGGGTGCACCGGTCCTGGAAATACTGCAATACCAGGTCAATGCGTGGAGTGGACAGAGCAAGCTCTATTTCCATCTCCCTGTTCTAAAAATCCATTTAATATATGGTCCCCAGATAGGGGACGTATCAGATATTAAACTGATAAGAACAGATACTACACTTGATCTTAGCCAAAAGGCCGAGAAGCGATAACCCGAACGGGCCGCGCGTTGCCCGAGCCTGCCCGATACTGCTGTTCAGCCCTTGCAGCGATTCAGCCTACTTCTAGGCAATTCCATGGGGCCCTGCAGGCTCACACACTCACAGCTACACGGGAGGTGAATAAAGGCCGGAGAGGAAGCCAGACAGGATTTGCTTCTTTTGCTTGCACCACAATGCAGTGCTGAAAGAGGAGGAATCTACATAAAAACGCCTTCCTGGCAACGCCCAAATGCCCTGCTGCCATGCAGATAAACACTGGCAGCGGCAGCAAGTGCATGCCCACAGCCACCCCTTGTTCCTTCACACCTTGTATCAGCTGTAATCCAGTCCAGTCCAGTGCTGCCTGCTGAGCAGCACTGACCAACACTGCCTGGGCCCAGGCTTTTATCTCTGAGGCCCCATTATGATGTCAGAAAGCTGGCTCTGGAATCCTGAGGGCTCCACTATGACACGTGCAAAGTTCCGTCTGAACTTTATATAAGACGGTGAGGCTCAGTCAGTCACTCAGTGTTGCCTGAGAGGGCAACACTGCAACAGCCGGCCGCCAGGCTGTCTTTTTTTTGCACAGCTAGTTGCCTCCAGGAGGCCACAAGAGGGAGACAAGGGACTGCAAAATGGAAAATAGGCATCCACCAACTTTACAGACAACTTCTCCTTGCTCCTACAACCTCCATCCTTGCACAGTTTGTTATTCTTCTAGGTAACATAGTAACAAATCCAAATTGCTGCTCTCTTTGTAGGCAAGCAAGGCTTTGTTGCAACTGCAATTCTTACTTCTTCTTGAAATGTAGGGACGACAGTACATTCCATCACATCCATCTAGTGTACACAGGTAGGTCCATTGTGGCGGGCAGGCGAGCGGGCGGGCTGCTTTATTGGCTGTTTGCTGTTCCCCTACTCCACTCCACTATTTGACTGTTGTGCTGCATCAATCAATCAATCAATCAATCAATCAATCAATCAATCAATCAATCAATCAATCAGTGGCTGGCTCAGGTGCAGCTCTTTAACTTACCTAAAAGGGAGGGCGGAGAGAAGACAAGGAAGGTGAATGAGGTGTTCCAATGTGAAATGCCGGAAACACAGAAACACAGACGACACACAACAAGAGGTGGCAATCTATTCATTAATTGCATTTAATCAATGAGCTCATTATCACTCATGCATTGTCCAACAGGTGTTGAAATAATGGGATTAAAAGGGGAGATCCCTTCAGAAAGACAGAAACAATAGCAAAGACAAAAAACACTTTTGGAATCTGCTTTTAGTCAACACATAAGGAAAGGGTGCACCGGTCCTGGAAATACTGCAATACCAGGTCAATGCGTGGAGTGGACAGAGCAAGCTCTATTTCCATCTCCCTGTTCTAAAAATCCATTTAATATATGGTCCCCAGATAGGGGACGTATCAGATATTAAACTGATAAGAACAGATACTACACTTGATCTTAGCCAAAAGGCCGAGAAGCGATAACCCGAACGGGCCGCGCGTTGCCCGAGCCTGCCCGATACTGCTGTTCAGCCCTTGCAGCGATTCAGCCTACTTCTAGGCAATTCCATGGGGCCCTGCAGGCTCACACACTCACAGCTACACGGGAGGTGAATAAAGGCCGGAGAGGAAGCCAGACAGGATTTGCTTCTTTTGCTTGCACCACAATGCAGTGCTGAAAGAGGAGGAATCTACATAAAAACGCCTTCCTGGCAACGCCCAAATGCCCTGCTGCCATGCAGATAAACACTGGCAGCGGCAGCAAGTGCATGCCCACAGCCACCCCTTGTTCCTTCACACCTTGTATCAGCTGTAATCCAGTCCAGTCCAGTGCTGCCTGCTGAGCAGCACTGACCAACACTGCCTGGGCCCAGGCTTTTATCTCTGAGGCCCCATTATGATGTCAGAAAGCTGGCTCTGGAATCCTGAGGGCTCCACTATGACACGTGCAAAGTTCCGTCTGAACTTTATATAAGACGGTGAGGCTCAGTCAGTCACTCAGTGTTGCCTGAGAGGGCAACACTGCAACAGCCGGCCGCCAGGCTGTCTTTTTTTTGCACAGCTAGTTGCCTCCAGGAGGCCACAAGAGGGAGACAAGGGACTGCAAAATGGAAAATAGGCATCCACCAACTTTACAGACAACTTCTCCTTGCTCCTACAACCTCCATCCTTGCACAGTTTGTTATTCTTCTAGGTAACATAGTAACAAATCCAAATTGCTGCTCTCTTTGTAGGCAAGCAAGGCTTTGTTGCAACTGCAATTCTTACTTCTTCTTGAAATGTAGGGACGACAGTACATTCCATCACATCCATCTAGTGTACACAGGTAGGTCCATTGTGGCGGGCAGGCGAGCGGGCGGGCTGCTTTATTGGCTGTTTGCTGTTCCCCTACTCCACTCCACTATTTGACTGTTGTGCTGCATCAATCAATCAATCAATCAATCAATCAATCAATCAATCAATCAATCAATCAATCAATCAATCAATCAATCAATCAGTGGCTGGCTCAGGTGCAGCTCTTTAACTTACCTAAAAGGGAGGGCGGAGAGAAGACAAGGAAGGTGAATGAGGTGTTCCAATGTGAAATGCCGGAAACACAGAAACACAGACGACACACAACAAGAGGTGGCAATCTATTCATTAATTGCATTTAATCAATGAGCTCATTATCACTCATGCATTGTCCAACAGGTGTTGAAATAATGGGATTAAAAGGGGAGATCCCTTCAGAAAGACAGAAACAATAGCAAAGACAAAAAACACTTTTGGAATCTGCTTTTAGTCAACACATAAGGAAAGGGTGCACCGGTCCTGGAAATACTGCAATACCAGGTCAATGCGTGGAGTGGACAGAGCAAGCTCTATTTCCATCTCCCTGTTCTAAAAATCCATTTAATATATGGTCCCCAGATAGGGGACGTATCAGATATTAAACTGATAAGAACAGATACTACACTTGATCTTAGCCAAAAGGCCGAGAAGCGATAACCCGAACGGGCCGCGCGTTGCCCGAGCCTGCCCGATACTGCTGTTCAGCCCTTGCAGCGATTCAGCCTACTTCTAGGCAATTCCATGGGGCCCTGCAGGCTCACACACTCACAGCTACACGGGAGGTGAATAAAGGCCGGAGAGGAAGCCAGACAGGATTTGCTTCTTTTGCTTGCACCACAATGCAGTGCTGAAAGAGGAGGAATCTACATAAAAACGCCTTCCTGGCAACGCCCAAATGCCCTGCTGCCATGCAGATAAACACTGGCAGCGGCAGCAAGTGCATGCCCACAGCCACCCCTTGTTCCTTCACACCTTGTATCAGCTGTAATCCAGTCCAGTCCAGTGCTGCCTGCTGAGCAGCACTGACCAACACTGCCTGGGCCCAGGCTTTTATCTCTGAGGCCCCATTATGATGTCAGAAAGCTGGCTCTGGAATCCTGAGGGCTCCACTATGACACGTGCAAAGTTCCGTCTGAACTTTATATAAGACGGTGAGGCTCAGTCAGTCACTCAGTGTTGCCTGAGAGGGCAACACTGCAACAGCCGGCCGCCAGGCTGTCTTTTTTTTTGCACAGCTAGTTGCCTCCAGGAGGCCACAAGAGGGAGACAAGGGACTGCAAAATGGAAAATAGGCATCCACCAACTTTACAGACAACTTCTCCTTGCTCCTACAACCTCCATCCTTGCACAGTTTGTTATTCTTCTAGGTAACATAGTAACAAATCCAAATTGCTGCTCTCTTTGTAGGCAAGCAAGGCTTTGTTGCAACTGCAATTCTTACTTCTTCTTGAAATGTAGGGACGACAGTACATTCCATCACATCCATCTAGTGTACACAGGTAGGTCCATTGTGGCGGGCAGGCGAGCGGGCGGGCTGCTTTATTGGCTGTTTGCTGTTCCCCTACTCCACTCCACTATTTGACTGTTGTGCTGCATCAATCAATCAATCAATCAATCAATCAATCAATCAATCAATCAATCAGTGGCTGGCTCAGGTGCAGCTCTTTAACTTACCTAAAAGGGAGGGCGGAGAGAAGACAAGGAAGGTGAATGAGGTGTTCCAATGTGAAATGCCGGAAACACAGAAACACAGACGACACACAACAAGAGGTGGCAATCTATTCATTAATTGCATTTAATCAATGAGCTCATTATCACTCATGCATTGTCCAACAGGTGTTGAAATAATGGGATTAAAAGGGGAGATCCCTTCAGAAAGACAGAAACAATAGCAAAGACAAAAAACACTTTTGGAATCTGCTTTTAGTCAACACATAAGGAAAGGGTGCACCGGTCCTGGAAATACTGCAATACCAGGTCAATGCGTGGAGTGGACAGAGCAAGCTCTATTTCCATCTCCCTGTTCTAAAAATCCATTTAATATATGGTCCCCAGATAGGGGACGTATCAGATATTAAACTGATAAGAACAGATACTACACTTGATCTTAGCCAAAAGGCCGAGAAGCGATAACCCGAACGGGCCGCGCGTTGCCCGAGCCTGCCCGATACTGCTGTTCAGCCCTTGCAGCGATTCAGCCTACTTCTAGGCAATTCCATGGGGCCCTGCAGGCTCACACACTCACAGCTACACGGGAGGTGAATAAAGGCCGGAGAGGAAGCCAGACAGGATTTGCTTCTTTTGCTTGCACCACAATGCAGTGCTGAAAGAGGAGGAATCTACATAAAAACGCCTTCCTGGCAACGCCCAAATGCCCTGCTGCCATGCAGATAAACACTGGCAGCGGCAGCAAGTGCATGCCCACAGCCACCCCTTGTTCCTTCACACCTTGTATCAGCTGTAATCCAGTCCAGTCCAGTGCTGCCTGCTGAGCAGCACTGACCAACACTGCCTGGGCCCAGGCTTTTATCTCTGAGGCCCCATTATGATGTCAGAAAGCTGGCTCTGGAATCCTGAGGGCTCCACTATGACACGTGCAAAGTTCCGTCTGAACTTTATATAAGACGGTGAGGCTCAGTCAGTCACTCAGTGTTGCCTGAGAGGGCAACACTGCAACAGCCGGCCGCCAGGCTGTCTTTTTTTTGCACAGCTAGTTGCCTCCAGGAGGCCACAAGAGGGAGACAAGGGACTGCAAAATGGAAAATAGGCATCCACCAACTTTACAGACAACTTCTCCTTGCTCCTACAACCTCCATCCTTGCACAGTTTGTTATTCTTCTAGGTAACATAGTAACAAATCCAAATTGCTGCTCTCTTTGTAGGCAAGCAAGGCTTTGTTGCAACTGCAATTCTTACTTCTTCTTGAAATGTAGGGACGACAGTACATTCCATCACATCCATCTAGTGTACACAGGTAGGTCCATTGTGGCGGGCAGGCGAGCGGGCGGGCTGCTTTATTGGCTGTTTGCTGTTCCCCTACTCCACTCCACTATTTGACTGTTGTGCTGCATCAATCAATCAATCAATCAATCAATCAATCAATCAATCAATCAATCAATCAATCAATCAGTGGCTGGCTCAGGTGCAGCTCTTTAACTTACCTAAAAGGGAGGGCGGAGAGAAGACAAGGAAGGTGAATGAGGTGTTCCAATGTGAAATGCCGGAAACACAGAAACACAGACGACACACAACAAGAGGTGGCAATCTATTCATTAATTGCATTTAATCAATGAGCTCATTATCACTCATGCATTGTCCAACAGGTGTTGAAATAATGGGATTAAAAGGGGAGATCCCTTCAGAAAGACAGAAACAATAGCAAAGACAAAAAACACTTTTGGAATCTGCTTTTAGTCAACACATAAGGAAAGGGTGCACCGGTCCTGGAAATACTGCAATACCAGGTCAATGCGTGGAGTGGACAGAGCAAGCTCTATTTCCATCTCCCTGTTCTAAAAATCCATTTAATATATGGTCCCCAGATAGGGGACGTATCAGATATTAAACTGATAAGAACAGATACTACACTTGATCTTAGCCAAAAGGCCGAGAAGCGATAACCCGAACGGGCCGCGCGTTGCCCGAGCCTGCCCGATACTGCTGTTCAGCCCTTGCAGCGATTCAGCCTACTTCTAGGCAATTCCATGGGGCCCTGCAGGCTCACACACTCACAGCTACACGGGAGGTGAATAAAGGCCGGAGAGGAAGCCAGACAGGATTTGCTTCTTTTGCTTGCACCACAATGCAGTGCTGAAAGAGGAGGAATCTACATAAAAACGCCTTCCTGGCAACGCCCAAATGCCCTGCTGCCATGCAGATAAACACTGGCAGCGGCAGCAAGTGCATGCCCACAGCCACCCCTTGTTCCTTCACACCTTGTATCAGCTGTAATCCAGTCCAGTCCAGTGCTGCCTGCTGAGCAGCACTGACCAACACTGCCTGGGCCCAGGCTTTTATCTCTGAGGCCCCATTATGATGTCAGAAAGCTGGCTCTGGAATCCTGAGGGCTCCACTATGACACGTGCAAAGTTCCGTCTGAACTTTATATAAGACGGTGAGGCTCAGTCAGTCACTCAGTGTTGCCTGAGAGGGCAACACTGCAACAGCCGGCCGCCAGGCTGTCTTTTTTTTGCACAGCTAGTTGCCTCCAGGAGGCCACAAGAGGGAGACAAGGGACTGCAAAATGGAAAATAGGCATCCACCAACTTTACAGACAACTTCTCCTTGCTCCTACAACCTCCATCCTTGCACAGTTTGTTATTCTTCTAGGTAACATAGTAACAAATCCAAATTGCTGCTCTCTTTGTAGGCAAGCAAGGCTTTGTTGCAACTGCAATTCTTACTTCTTCTTGAAATGTAGGGACGACAGTACATTCCATCACATCCATCTAGTGTACACAGGTAGGTCCATTGTGGCGGGCAGGCGAGCGGGCGGGCTGCTTTATTGGCTGTTTGCTGTTCCCCTACTCCACTCCACTATTTGACTGTTGTGCTGCATCAATCAATCAATCAATCAATCAATCAATCAATCAATCAATCAATCAATCAATCAATCAATCAATCAGTGGCTGGCTCAGGTGCAGCTCTTTAACTTACCTAAAAGGGAGGGCGGAGAGAAGACAAGGAAGGTGAATGAGGTGTTCCAATGTGAAATGCCGGAAACACAGAAACACAGACGACACACAACAAGAGGTGGCAATCTATTCATTAATTGCATTTAATCAATGAGCTCATTATCACTCATGCATTGTCCAACAGGTGTTGAAATAATGGGATTAAAAGGGGAGATCCCTTCAGAAAGACAGAAACAATAGCAAAGACAAAAAACACTTTTGGAATCTGCTTTTAGTCAACACATAAGGAAAGGGTGCACCGGTCCTGGAAATACTGCAATACCAGGTCAATGCGTGGAGTGGACAGAGCAAGCTCTATTTCCATCTCCCTGTTCTAAAAATCCATTTAATATATGGTCCCCAGATAGGGGACGTATCAGATATTAAACTGATAAGAACAGATACTACACTTGATCTTAGCCAAAAGGCCGAGAAGCGATAACCCGAACGGGCCGCGCGTTGCCCGAGCCTGCCCGATACTGCTGTTCAGCCCTTGCAGCGATTCAGCCTACTTCTAGGCAATTCCATGGGGCCCTGCAGGCTCACACACTCACAGCTACACGGGAGGTGAATAAAGGCCGGAGAGGAAGCCAGACAGGATTTGCTTCTTTTGCTTGCACCACAATGCAGTGCTGAAAGAGGAGGAATCTACATAAAAACGCCTTCCTGGCAACGCCCAAATGCCCTGCTGCCATGCAGATAAACACTGGCAGCGGCAGCAAGTGCATGCCCACAGCCACCCCTTGTTCCTTCACACCTTGTATCAGCTGTAATCCAGTCCAGTCCAGTGCTGCCTGCTGAGCAGCACTGACCAACACTGCCTGGGCCCAGGCTTTTATCTCTGAGGCCCCATTATGATGTCAGAAAGCTGGCTCTGGAATCCTGAGGGCTCCACTATGACACGTGCAAAGTTCCGTCTGAACTTTATATAAGACGGTGAGGCTCAGTCAGTCACTCAGTGTTGCCTGAGAGGGCAACACTGCAACAGCCGGCCGCCAGGCTGTCTTTTTTTTGCACAGCTAGTTGCCTCCAGGAGGCCACAAGAGGGAGACAAGGGACTGCAAAATGGAAAATAGGCATCCACCAACTTTACAGACAACTTCTCCTTGCTCCTACAACCTCCATCCTTGCACAGTTTGTTATTCTTCTAGGTAACATAGTAACAAATCCAAATTGCTGCTCTCTTTGTAGGCAAGCAAGGCTTTGTTGCAACTGCAATTCTTACTTCTTCTTGAAATGTAGGGACGACAGTACATTCCATCACATCCATCTAGTGTACACAGGTAGGTCCATTGTGGCGGGCAGGCGAGCGGGCGGGCTGCTTTATTGGCTGTTTGCTGTTCCCCTACTCCACTCCACTATTTGACTGTTGTGCTGCATCAATCAATCAATCAATCAATCAATCAATCAATCAATCAATCAATCAATCAATCAATCAATCAGTGGCTGGCTCAGGTGCAGCTCTTTAACTTACCTAAAAGGGAGGGCGGAGAGAAGACAAGGAAGGTGAATGAGGTGTTCCAATGTGAAATGCCGGAAACACAGAAACACAGACGACACACAACAAGAGGTGGCAATCTATTCATTAATTGCATTTAATCAATGAGCTCATTATCACTCATGCATTGTCCAACAGGTGTTGAAATAATGGGATTAAAAGGGGAGATCCCTTCAGAAAGACAGAAACAATAGCAAAGACAAAAAACACTTTTGGAATCTGCTTTTAGTCAACACATAAGGAAAGGGTGCACCGGTCCTGGAAATACTGCAATACCAGGTCAATGCGTGGAGTGGACAGAGCAAGCTCTATTTCCATCTCCCTGTTCTAAAAATCCATTTAATATATGGTCCCCAGATAGGGGACGTATCAGATATTAAACTGATAAGAACAGATACTACACTTGATCTTAGCCAAAAGGCCGAGAAGCGATAACCCGAACGGGCCGCGCGTTGCCCGAGCCTGCCCGATACTGCTGTTCAGCCCTTGCAGCGATTCAGCCTACTTCTAGGCAATTCCATGGGGCCCTGCAGGCTCACACACTCACAGCTACACGGGAGGTGAATAAAGGCCGGAGAGGAAGCCAGACAGGATTTGCTTCTTTTGCTTGCACCACAATGCAGTGCTGAAAGAGGAGGAATCTACATAAAAACGCCTTCCTGGCAACGCCCAAATGCCCTGCTGCCATGCAGATAAACACTGGCAGCGGCAGCAAGTGCATGCCCACAGCCACCCCTTGTTCCTTCACACCTTGTATCAGCTGTAATCCAGTCCAGTCCAGTGCTGCCTGCTGAGCAGCACTGACCAACACTGCCTGGGCCCAGGCTTTTATCTCTGAGGCCCCATTATGATGTCAGAAAGCTGGCTCTGGAATCCTGAGGGCTCCACTATGACACGTGCAAAGTTCCGTCTGAACTTTATATAAGACGGTGAGGCTCAGTCAGTCACTCAGTGTTGCCTGAGAGGGCAACACTGCAACAGCCGGCCGCCAGGCTGTCTTTTTTTTGCACAGCTAGTTGCCTCCAGGAGGCCACAAGAGGGAGACAAGGGACTGCAAAATGGAAAATAGGCATCCACCAACTTTACAGACAACTTCTCCTTGCTCCTACAACCTCCATCCTTGCACAGTTTGTTATTCTTCTAGGTAACATAGTCAGGGCCGCCATCAGGGGGGGACTGGGGGTACTGCAGTGAGGGGCCCGGGCATAAATTTTAAAAAAAGGGGCCCGCACTCTGCCGCTGGAATTAATATACTCACGGCAGTGTGACTCTTACGATTTCATTTCGGTGAAAGGAACAGGTCCCATCACGAAGGAGGGGCCCGTTCATTACATCAGAATAAAATCGTAAGGGCCCGCTGGAGAGTGACATGTGCCTGCCCCTCCTCCTCCGCAACAGTGTGACAGCGTGTGGGGAGGAGACAAGGGGTGGAGACATCACAGCAGCGGGAGTTATGAGCTCAGCCTCGGAGGATACGTCCAGCAGCAGAAGCAGCAGTCGTCTTCTTCTTCAGACACAGTGAGTACTAACTTATGTCTGTGTCCGGCTGCTGCTGCCCGGAGCCTCCTGAAAAAATCTCCTCCTGCCCCCATAGAAAGTAAATATCTTACCCCCCTCTGTATTATGTTAACACTGCAGCATAGGATTGTATCAGCTCTACGGCTCTTATCTCCCGTCCTGTGTAACATGTGACAATAAACCTGTCTTCTCCCTCTGTTTACACAGGACAGGAGAAAAGAGCCATCGTAGAGCTGATAGTGATACAATCCTATGCTGCAGTGTGAACCAATACAGACGTGCTTTCTATGGGGAGGGGGTAGAGTTAGATGATAATGGGGGCAGGGAGATGATAATGGGGGCAAGGAGATGATAATGGGGGCAGGGAGATGATAATAGGGCAGGGAGATGATAATGGGGGCAGGGAGATGATAATGGGGGCAGGGAGATGATAATGGGGCAGGGAGATGATAATGGGGGCAGGGAGATGATAATGGGGGCAGGGAGATGATAATGGGGGCAGGGAGATGATAATAGGGCAGGGAGATGATAATGGGGCAGGGAGATGATAATGGGGGCAGGGAGATGATAATGGGGGCAGGGAGATGATAATGGGGGCAGCGAGATGATAATGGGGCAGATAGATGATAATGGGGGCAGGGAGATGATAATGGGGGCAGGGAGATGATAATGGGGCAGGGAGATGATAATGGGGCAGGGAGATGATAATGGGGGCAGGGAGATGATAATGGGGGCAGGGAGATGATAATGGGGGCAGGGAGATGATAATGGGGGCAGGGAGATGATAATGGGGGCAGGGAGATGATAATGGGGGCAGGGAGATGATAATGGGGGCAGGGAGATGATAATGGGGGCAGGGAGATGATAATGGGGGCAGGGAGATGATAATGGGGGCAGGGAGATGATAATGGGGCAAGGAGATGATAATGGGGGCAGGGAGATGATAATGGGGGCAGGGAGATGATAATGGGGGCAGGGAGATGATAATGGGGGCAGGGAGATGATAATGGGGGCAGGGAGATGATAATGGGGGCAGGGAGATGATAATGGGGGCAGGGAGATGATAATGGGGCAGGGAGATGATAATGGGGGCAGGGAGATGATAATGGGGGCAGGGAGATGATAATGGGGCAGGGAGATGATAATGGGGGCAGGGAGATGATAATGGGGCAGGGAGATGATAATGGGGGCAGGGAGATGATAATGGGGGCAGGGAGATGATAATGGGGGCAGGGAGATGATAATGGGGGCAGCGAGATGATAATGGGGGCAGGGAGATGATAATGGGGCAGTGAGATGGCATTGGGTAAGGAGGGAAATGATGCTAGAGTGGGAAGGAGATAATAATGGAGGGAGGATGGCACTTGAGTAGGGATGCACGATGCATCAAAACTTTGATACGGTTTCGATACCGTGCACCCCCAAACGGTTCAATACCGTTATTTCATGTATTTCGATACTGAGCTGTGCGGCCGCACAGCTCAATATTGTAATACATGAATGTATGAGAGCGGAGCTGCGGCTGTGTAACACAGTCACGGCCCTGCTCCGGAGTCCTGACATGTGCGCGCCGCCAGGATTATGTGATGCGGCCAGCGCTGCACTAATGAGCGGCGGCACTGAAAACAGAACATGGCGGGCGCACTACAAAACACCCCCACATGTTCTGTCTTCAGTGCCTGAACCGCCGCTCATTAGTGCAGCGCCAACCGCATCACCTCGTGCTGACCGCGTGCGGGGCGGGGCAATGGTTGTATTACACAGCCGCAGTCCCACTCTATAAAGGCAGAGATGAAAGAAACCTCTCATCTCTGTCGCTATTCCCCTGAATGCTGCGATCACAGCTGACTGCAGCATTCAGGGGAAAATAAGAAGGGGGGATGCCCCTTGGATCACGTCACAGGAATCCCTGTGACGCGATTGAGGGACATACCATATATGGGCAGACAGCCCAAGGTCCAATGAAGGACCCCAGGGCTGTCTTACCATATTTCCTGTTAGGGCATACTCAGGTCTGTCCTAACAACTGCCTGTGTACTATGCGTATATAGATATATACCAGTACATTAAAGTTTCAAAAAGAAAGTAAAAACATAAAGTAATGTTAAATTTAAAAAAAATACACATACACCTTTTTTACAAAACACATTAAAATAAGTCTCAATACATAAAATATACACATTCATTATTGGCGCGGCTGTAATAACCTGCACAACAATTTTTTTGCATCATTTATGATGTGTACGTTGTAAAAAATAAAATAAAAACTTCTTTCACTTATTAATGTGGGGCACGAGGTATTATGAATTTTGAACCTCCATGTGCCTCACATTAATAGTAATTAACCCCATCATGTACCTTACACATTAACCCTTTATAATTGAGGAACATGATGGGGTTAATTACTATTAATGTGAGGCACATGGAGGTTAAATTTACCATCACACCTCGCGCCTCACATAAGAAATGGAAGAACTGTTTTGTTTTTTTATTACTGTTGGCAAAGTATCGCTTTGTTATCGAAATCGCAATACTACACAAAGCATCGGTACCGAAGTCCAAATTCTGGTATCGTGACATCCCTCCACTGGAGGAGGCATTATACAATGGGGGGGGGGGTAATAATTGGGTGAAAAGTGATGATATCTGAAGGGAGGGGAGAAATTATACATGGGGAGGGGTAGAGGAAGGAGAGAGTATACCTGGGTAGGGGGAGAAAGCTTATACCGGAGGCATAGTTAGCAACAGTCCTGAATTTGCAGGGACTGTCCTGAATCTAAAGAGGCAGTCCCGGCAAATTACTGTCCCAGACGTGTCTCAGCCACTGCCATATTCAATTGTATCTGCGTCCACAGGATGCAGATACAATTGAATACTATGGCAGAGCAGGAAAGTATCAGCTTCCTGCTCTGCCATTCACCCATCCAGGAGCGAAATCCCCGGCCAGAGAGTTGCCGACACTCTGGTCGGGGATTCCTCTCCTAGAGGTAGCCCCTGAGGTCACTGTCCATATATGGACAGTGAGGTCAGGGTCTCCTCCTGGACTGGAATCCCCTGTAGAGAGTGCCACACACTCCCCTGTAGTCAGCGCCGAACATACCCCCTGTAGATAGCGCCACACACACACACCCCTGTAGATAGTGTCACACACTGCCCCCTGTAGATAGCACCACACAATCCCATGTAGATAGCGCCACACAATCCCATGTAGATAGCGCCACACCCACCCTGTAGATAGCGCCACACACCCCCCCTGTAGATAGCGCCTCACCCACCCCTGCAGATAGCGCCACACACAGCCCCCTGTAGATAGCGCTACACACAGATAACGTGTGTGCAGCGTGTGAAGAGAATGCAAAAGCATCATCCAGACATGCCCGTGGCGGTGGGAGATCTTAGGGACTACATTTTGGTGAGTGACTCTGCTGTGTATAGGGCTTCAGTGCAATGATTTTTGTTTATATTGCCCTCCTACACCCTGACAGATTCTACATACACACACACACACACATACACACACACTCACTTTCCCTTTTTGCCCCCCACAGAGCCGCTGTCTCTTGTCTCTTCCTTGTCACTCCACAGAGCCCCTGTGAGGTTGCGTCTCCCCCCTGGCTACCACTGCTACCTTCAGTTCTCCCAGCCCTGGGACTTAGTTTCTCCCCTTTGCCCTCCGACACCCACCTCCTGTCTCTGCCCTGCTCCTCCAAAGAGTTTTATTTTTAATGTGCCCTACCTCCCGCCCCTTTACATTTCACCCCCCCTCCTAATAACGAGGGGGGCGGGGGCCCAGACTCATTGGCAGTATGGGGCCCAGAAATTCCTGATGGCAGCCCTGAACATAGTAACAAATCCAAATTGCTGCTCTCTTTGTAGGCAAGCAAGGCTTTGTTGCAACTGCAATTCTTACTTCTTCTTGAAATGTAGGGATGACAGTACATTCCATCACATCCATCTAGTGTACACAGGTAGGTCCATTGTGGCGGGCAGGCGAGCGGGCGGGCTGCTTTATTGGCTGTTTGCTGTTCCCCTACTCCACTCCACTATTTGACTGTTGTGCTGCATCAATCAATCAATCAATCAATCAATCAATCAATCAATCAATCAATCAATCAGTGGCTGGCTCAGGTGCAGCTCTTTAACTTACCTAAAAGGGAGGGCGGAGAGAAGACAAGGAAGGTGAATGAGGTGTTCCAATGTGAAATGCCGGAAACACAGAAACACAGACGACACACAACAAGAGGTGGCAATCTATTCATTAATTGCATTTAATCAATGAGCTCATTATCACTCATGCATTGTCCAACAGGTGTTGAAATAATGGGATTAAAAGGGGAGATCCCTTCAGAAAGACAGAAACAATAGCAAAGACAAAAAACACTTTTGGAATCTGCTTTTAGTCAACACATAAGGAAAGGGTGCACCGGTCCTGGAAATACTGCAATACCAGGTCAATGCGTGGAGTGGACAGAGCAAGCTCTATTTCCATCTCCCTGTTCTAAAAATCCATTTAATATATGGTCCCCAGATAGGGGACGTATCAGATATTAAACTGATAAGAACAGATACTACACTTGATCTTAGCCAAAAGGCCGAGAAGCGATAACCCGAACGGGCCGCGCGTTGCCCGAGCCTGCCCGATACTGCTGTTCAGCCCTTGCAGCGATTCAGCCTACTTCTAGGCAATTCCATGGGGCCCTGCAGGCTCACACACTCACAGCTACACGGGAGGTGAATAAAGGCCGGAGAGGAAGCCAGACAGGATTTGCTTCTTTTGCTTGCACCACAATGCAGTGCTGAAAGAGGAGGAATCTACATAAAAACGCCTTCCTGGCAACGCCCAAATGCCCTGCTGCCATGCAGATAAACACTGGCAGCGGCAGCAAGTGCATGCCCACAGCCACCCCTTGTTCCTTCACACCTTGTATCAGCTGTAATCCAGTCCAGTCCAGTGCTGCCTGCTGAGCAGCACTGACCAACACTGCCTGGGCCCAGGCTTTTATCTCTGAGGCCCCATTATGATGTCAGAAAGCTGGCTCTGGAATCCTGAGGGCTCCACTATGACACGTGCAAAGTTCCGTCTGAACTTTATATAAGACGGTGAGGCTCAGTCAGTCACTCAGTGTTGCCTGAGAGGGCAACACTGCAACAGCCGGCCGCCAGGCTGTCTTTTTTTTGCACAGCTAGTTGCCTCCAGGAGGCCACAAGAGGGAGACAAGGGACTGCAAAATGGAAAATAGGCATCCACCAACTTTACAGACAACTTCTCCTTGCTCCTACAACCTCCATCCTTGCACAGTTTGTTATTCTTCTAGGTAACATAGTAACAAATCCAAATTGCTGCTCTCTTTGTAGGCAAGCAAGGCTTTGTTGCAACTGCAATTCTTACTTCTTCTTGAAATGTAGGGACGACAGTACATTCCATCACATCCATCTAGTGTACACAGGTAGGTCCATTGTGGCGGGCAGGCGAGCGGGCGGGCTGCTTTATTGGCTGTTTGCTGTTCCCCTACTCCACTCCACTATTTGACTGTTGTGCTGCATCAATCAATCAATCAATCAATCAATCAATCAATCAATCAATCAATCAATCAGTGGCTGGCTCAGGTGCAGCTCTTTAACTTACCTAAAAGGGAGGGCGGAGAGAAGACAAGGAAGGTGAATGAGGTGTTCCAATGTGAAATGCCGGAAACACAGAAACACAGACGACACACAACAAGAGGTGGCAATCTATTCATTAATTGCATTTAATCAATGAGCTCATTATCACTCATGCATTGTCCAACAGGTGTTGAAATAATGGGATTAAAAGGGGAGATCCCTTCAGAAAGACAGAAACAATAGCAAAGACAAAAAACACTTTTGGAATCTGCTTTTAGTCAACACATAAGGAAAGGGTGCACCGGTCCTGGAAATACTGCAATACCAGGTCAATGCGTGGAGTGGACAGAGCAAGCTCTATTTCCATCTCCCTGTTCTAAAAATCCATTTAATATATGGTCCCCAGATAGGGGACGTATCAGATATTAAACTGATAAGAACAGATACTACACTTGATCTTAGCCAAAAGGCCGAGAAGCGATAACCCGAACGGGCCGCGCGTTGCCCGAGCCTGCCCGATACTGCTGTTCAGCCCTTGCAGCGATTCAGCCTACTTCTAGGCAATTCCATGGGGCCCTGCAGGCTCACACACTCACAGCTACACGGGAGGTGAATAAAGGCCGGAGAGGAAGCCAGACAGGATTTGCTTCTTTTGCTTGCACCACAATGCAGTGCTGAAAGAGGAGGAATCTACATAAAAACGCCTTCCTGGCAACGCCCAAATGCCCTGCTGCCATGCAGATAAACACTGGCAGCAGCAGCAAGTGCATGCCCACAGCCACCCCTTGTTCCTTCACACCTTGTATCAGCTGTAATCCAGTCCAGTCCAGTGCTGCCTGCTGAGCAGCACTGACCAACACTGCCTGGGCCCAGGCTTTTATCTCTGAGGCCCCATTATGATGTCAGAAAGCTGGCTCTGGAATCCTGAGGGCTCCACTATGACACGTGCAAAGTTCCGTCTGAACTTTATATAAGACGGTGAGGCTCAGTCAGTCACTCAGTGTTGCCTGAGAGGGCAACACTGCAACAGCCGGCCGCCAGGCTGTCTTTTTTTTGCACAGCTAGTTGCCTCCAGGAGGCCACAAGAGGGAGACAAGGGACTGCAAAATGGAAAATAGGCATCCACCAACTTTACAGACAACTTCTCCTTGCTCCTACAACCTCCATCCTTGCACAGTTTGTTATTCTTCTAGGTAACATAGTAACAAATCCAAATTGCTGCTCTCTTTGTAGGCAAGCAAGGCTTTGTTGCAACTGCAATTCTTACTTCTTCTTGAAATGTAGGGACGACAGTACATTCCATCACATCCATCTAGTGTACACAGGTAGGTCCATTGTGGCGGGCAGGCGAGCGGGCGGGCTGCTTTATTGGCTGTTTGCTGTTCCCCTACTCCACTCCACTATTTGACTGTTGTGCTGCATCAATCAATCAATCAATCAATCAATCAATCAATCAATCAATCAATCAGTGGCTGGCTCAGGTGCAGCTCTTTAACTTACCTAAAAGGGAGGGCGGAGAGAAGACAAGGAAGGTGAATGAGGTGTTCCAATGTGAAATGCCGGAAACACAGAAACACAGACGACACACAACAAGAGGTGGCAATCTATTCATTAATTGCATTTAATCAATGAGCTCATTATCACTCATGCATTGTCCAACAGGTGTTGAAATAATGGGATTAAAAGGGGAGATCCCTTCAGAAAGACAGAAACAATAGCAAAGACAAAAAACACTTTTGGAATCTGCTTTTAGTCAACACATAAGGAAAGGGTGCACCGGTCCTGGAAATACTGCAATACCAGGTCAATGCGTGGAGTGGACAGAGCAAGCTCTATTTCCATCTCCCTGTTCTAAAAATCCATTTAATATATGGTCCCCAGATAGGGGACGTATCAGATATTAAACTGATAAGAACAGATACTACACTTGATCTTAGCCAAAAGGCCGAGAAGCGATAACCCGAACGGGCCGCGCGTTGCCCGAGCCTGCCCGATACTGCTGTTCAGCCCTTGCAGCGATTCAGCCTACTTCTAGGCAATTCCATGGGGCCCTGCAGGCTCACACACTCACAGCTACACGGGAGGTGAATAAAGGCCGGAGAGGAAGCCAGACAGGATTTGCTTCTTTTGCTTGCACCACAATGCAGTGCTGAAAGAGGAGGAATCTACATAAAAACGCCTTCCTGGCAACGCCCAAATGCCCTGCTGCCATGCAGATAAACACTGGCAGCGGCAGCAAGTGCATGCCCACAGCCACCCCTTGTTCCTTCACACCTTGTATCAGCTGTAATCCAGTCCAGTCCAGTGCTGCCTGCTGAGCAGCACTGACCAACACTGCCTGGGCCCAGGCTTTTATCTCTGAGGCCCCATTATGATGTCAGAAAGCTGGCTCTGGAATCCTGAGGGCTCCACTATGACACGTGCAAAGTTCCGTCTGAACTTTATATAAGACGGTGAGGCTCAGTCAGTCACTCAGTGTTGCCTGAGAGGGCAACACTGCACGGCCGCCAGGCTGTCTTTTTTTTGCACAGCTAGTTGCCTCCAGGAGGCCACAAGAGGGAGACAAGGGACTGCAAAATGGAAAATAGGCATCCACCAACTTTACAGACAACTTCTCCTTGCTCCTACAACCTCCATCCTTGCACAGTTTGTTATTCTTCTAGGTAACATAGTAACAAATCCAAATTGCTGCTCTCTTTGTAGGCAAGCAAGGCTTTGTTGCAACTGCAATTCTTACTTCTTCTTGAAATGTAGGGACGACAGTACATTCCATCACATCCATCTAGTGTACACAGGTAGGTCCATTGTGGCGGGCAGGCGAGCGGGCGGGCTGCTTTATTGGCTGTTTGCTGTTCCCCTACTCCACTCCACTATTTGACTGTTGTGCTGCAATCAATCAATCAATCAATCAATCAATCAATCAATCAATCAATCAATCAATCAATCAATCAGTGGCTGGCTCAGGTGCAGCTCTTTAACTTACCTAAAAGGGAGGGCGGAGAGAAGACAAGGAAGGTGAATGAGGTGTTCCAATGTGAAATGCCGGAAACACAGAAACACAGACGACACACAACAAGAGGTGGCAATCTATTCATTAATTGCATTTAATCAATGAGCTCATTATCACTCATGCATTGTCCAACAGGTGTTGAAATAATGGGATTAAAAGGGGAGATCCCTTCAGAAAGACAGAAACAATAGCAAAGACAAAAAACACTTTTGGAATCTGCTTTTAGTCAACACATAAGGAAAGGGTGCACCGGTCCTGGAAATACTGCAATACCAGGTCAATGCGTGGAGTGGACAGAGCAAGCTCTATTTCCATCTCCCTGTTCTAAAAATCCATTTAATATATGGTCCCCAGATAGGGGACGTATCAGATATTAAACTGATAAGAACAGATACTACACTTGATCTTAGCCAAAAGGCCGAGAAGCGATAACCCGAACGGGCCGCGCGTTGCCCGAGCCTGCCCGATACTGCTGTTCAGCCCTTGCAGCGATTCAGCCTACTTCTAGGCAATTCCATGGGGCCCTGCAGGCTCACACACTCACAGCTACACGGGAGGTGAATAAAGGCCGGAGAGGAAGCCAGACAGGATTTGCTTCTTTTGCTTGCACCACAATGCAGTGCTGAAAGAGGAGGAATCTACATAAAAACGCCTTCCTGGCAACGCCCAAATGCCCTGCTGCCATGCAGATAAACACTGGCAGCAGCAGCAAGTGCATGCCCACAGCCACCCCTTGTTCCTTCACACCTTGTATCAGCTGTAATCCAGTCCAGTCCAGTGCTGCCTGCTGAGCAGCACTGACCAACACTGCCTGGGCCCAGGCTTTTATCTCTGAGGCCCCATTATGATGTCAGAAAGCTGGCTCTGGAATCCTGAGGGCTCCACTATGACACGTGCAAAGTTCCGTCTGAACTTTATATAAGACGGTGAGGCTCAGTCAGTCACTCAGTGTTGCCTGAGAGGGCAACACTGCAACAGCCGGCCGCCAGGCTGTCTTTTTTTTGCACAGCTAGTTGCCTCCAGGAGGCCACAAGAGGGAGACAAGGGACTGCAAAATGGAAAATAGGCATCCACCAACTTTACAGACAACTTCTCCTTGCTCCTACAACCTCCATCCTTGCACAGTTTGTTATTCTTCTAGGTAACATAGTAACAAATCCAAATTGCTGCTCTCTTTGTAGGCAAGCAAGGCTTTGTTGCAACTGCAATTCTTACTTCTTCTTGAAATGTAGGGACGACAGTACATTCCATCACATCCATCTAGTGTACACAGGTAGGTCCATTGTGGCGGGCAGGCGAGCGGGCGGGCTGCTTTATTGGCTGTTTGCTGTTCCCCTACTCCACTCCACTATTTGACTGTTGTGCTGCATCAATCAATCAATCAATCAATCAATCAATCAATCAATCAATCAATCAATCAGTGGCTGGCTCAGGTGCAGCTCTTTAACTTACCTAAAAGGGAGGGCGGAGAGAAGACAAGGAAGGTGAATGAGGTGTTCCAATGTGAAATGCCGGAAACACAGAAACACAGACGACACACAACAAGAGGAGGCAATCTATTCATTAATTGCATTTAATCAATGAGCTCATTATCACTCATGCATTGTCCAACAGGTGTTGAAATAATGGGATTAAAAGGGGAGATCCCTTCAGAAAGACAGAAACAATAGCAAAGACAAAAAACACTTTTGGAATCTGCTTTTAGTCAACACATAAGGAAAGGGTGCACCGGTCCTGGAAATACTGCAATACCAGGTCAATGCGTGGAGTGGACAGAGCAAGCTCTATTTCCATCTCCCTGTTCTAAAAATCCATTTAATATATGGTCCCCAGATAGGGGACGTATCAGATATTAAACTGATAAGAACAGATACTACACTTGATCTTAGCCAAAAGGCCGAGAAGCGATAACCCGAACGGGCCGCGCGTTGCCCGAGCCTGCCCGATACTGCTGTTCAGCCCTTGCAGCGATTCAGCCTACTTCTAGGCAATTCCATGGGGCCCTGCAGGCTCACACACTCACAGCTACACGGGAGGTGAATAAAGGCCGGAGAGGAAGCCAGACAGGATTTGCTTCTTTTGCTTGCACCACAATGCAGTGCTGAAAGAGGAGGAATCTACATAAAAACGCCTTCCTGGCAACGCCCAAATGCCCTGCTGCCATGCAGATAAACACTGGCAGCGGCAGCAAGTGCATGCCCACAGCCACCCCTTGTTCCTTCACACCTTGTATCAGCTGTAATCCAGTCCAGTCCAGTGCTGCCTGCTGAGCAGCACTGACCAACACTGCCTGGGCCCAGGCTTTTATCTCTGAGGCCCCATTATGATGTCAGAAAGCTGGCTCTGGAATCCTGAGGGCTCCACTATGACACGTGCAAAGTTCCGTCTGAACTTTATATAAGACGGTGAGGCTCAGTCAGTCACTCAGTGTTGCCTGAGAGGGCAACACTGCAACAGCCGGCCGCCAGGCTGTCTTTTTTTTGCACAGCTAGTTGCCTCCAGGAGGCCACAAGAGGGAGACAAGGGACTGCAAAATGGAAAATAGGCATCCACCAACTTTACAGACAACTTCTCCTTGCTCCTACAACCTCCATCCTTGCGCAGTTTGTTATTCTTCTAGGTAACATAGTAACAAATCCAAATTGCTGCTCTCTTTGTAGGCAAGCAAGGCTTTGTTGCAACTGCAATTCTTACTTCTTCTTGAAATGTAGGGACGACAGTACATTCCATCACATCCATCTAGTGTACACAGGTAGGTCCATTGTGGCGGGCAGGCGAGCGGGCGGGCTGCTTTATTGGCTGTTTGCTGTTCCCCTACTCCACTCCACTATTTGACTGTTGTGCTGCATCAATCAATCAATCAATCAATCAATCAGTGGCTGGCTCAGGTGCAGCTCTTTAACTTACCTAAAAGGGAGGGCGGAGAGAAGACAAGGAAGGTGAATGAGGTGTTCCAATGTGAAATGCCGGAAACACAGAAACACAGACGACACACAACAAGAGGTGGCAATCTATTCATTAATTGCATTTAATCAATGAGCTCATTATCACTCATGCATTGTCCAACAGGTGTTGAAATAATGGGATTAAAAGGGGAGATCCCTTCAGAAAGACAGAAACAATAGCAAAGACAAAAAACACTTTTGGAATCTGCTTTTAGTCAACACATAAGGAAAGGGTGCACCGGTCCTGGAAATACTGCAATACCAGGTCAATGCGTGGAGTGGACAGAGCAAGCTCTATTTCCATCTCCCTGTTCTAAAAATCCATTTAATATATGGTCCCCAGATAGGGGACGTATCAGATATTAAACTGATAAGAACAGATACTACACTTGATCTTAGCCAAAAGGCCGAGAAGCGATAACCCGAAGGGGCCGCGCGTTGCCCGAGCCTGCCCGATACTGCTGTTCAGCCCTTGCAGCGATTCAGCCTACTTCTAGGCAATTCCATGGGGCCCTGCAGGCTCACACACTCACAGCTACACGGGAGGTGAATAAAGGCCGGAGAGGAAGCCAGACAGGATTTGCTTCTTTTGCTTGCACCACAATGCAGTGCTGAAAGAGGAGGAATCTACATAAAAACGCCTTCCTGGCAACGCCCAAATGCCCTGCTGCCATGCAGATAAACACTGGCAGCGGCAGCAAGTGCATGCCCACAGCCACCCCTTGTTCCTTCACACCTTGTATCAGCTGTAATCCAGTCCAGTCCAGTGCTGCCTGCTGAGCAGCACTGACCAACACTGCCTGGGCCCAGGCTTTTATCTCTGAGGCCCCATTATGATGTCAGAAAGCTGGCTCTGGAATCCTGAGGGCTCCACTATGACACGTGCAAAGTTCCGTCTGAACTTTATATAAGACGGTGAGGCTCAGTCAGTCACTCAGTGTTGCCTGAGAGGGCAACACTGCAACAGCCGGCCGCCAGGCTGTCTTTTTTTTGCACAGCTAGTTGCCTCCAGGAGGCCACAAGAGGGAGACAAGGGACTGCAAAATGGAAAATAGGCATCCACCAACTTTACAGACAACTTCTCCTTGCTCCTACAACCTCCATCCTTGCACAGTTTGTTATTCTTCTAGGTAACATAGTAACAAATCCAAATTGCTGCTCTCTTTGTAGGCAAGCAAGGCTTTGTTGCAACTGCAATTCTTACTTCTTCTTGAAATGTAGGGACGACAGTACATTCCATCACATCCATCTAGTGTACACAGGTAGGTCCATTGTGGCGGGCAGGCGAGCGGGCGGGCTGCTTTATTGGCTGTTTGCTGTTCCCCTACTCCACTCCACTATTTGACTGTTGTGCTGCATCAATCAATCAATCAATCAATCAATCAATCAATCAATCAATCAATCAATCAATCAATCAGTGGCTGGCTCAGGTGCAGCTCTTTAACTTACCTAAAAGGGAGGGCGAAGAGAAGACAAGGAAGGTGAATGAGGTGTTCCAATGTGAAATGCCGGAAACACAGAAACACAGACGACACACAACAAGAGGTGGCAATCTATTCATTAATTGCATTTAATCAATGAGCTCATTATCACTCATGCATTGTCCAACAGGTGTTGAAATAATGGGATTAAAAGGGGAGATCCCTTCAGAAAGACAGAAACAATAGCAAAGACAAAAAACACTTTTGGAATCTGCTTTTAGTCAACACATAAGGAAAGGGTGCACCGGTCCTGGAAATACTGCAATACCAGGTCAATGCGTGGAGTGGACAGAGCAAGCTCTATTTCCATCTCCCTGTTCTAAAAATCCATTTAATATATGGTCCCCAGATAGGGGACGTATCAGATATTAAACTGATAAGAACAGATACTACACTTGATCTTAGCCAAAAGGCCGAGAAGCGATAACCCGAACGGGCCGCGCGTTGCCCTAGCATGCCCGATACTGCTGTTCAGCCCTTGCAGCGATTCAGCCTACTTCTAGGCAATTCCATGGGGCCCTGCAGGCTCACACACTCACAGCTACACGGGAGGTGAATAAAGGCCGGAGAGGAAGCCAGACAGGATTTGCTTCTTTTGCTTGCACCACAATGCAGTGCTGAAAGAGGAGGAATCTACATAAAAACGCCTTCCTGGCAACGCCCAAATGCCCTGCTGCCATGCAGATAAACACTGGCAGCGGCAGCAAGTGCATGCCCACAGCCACCCCTTGTTCCTTCACACCTTGTATCAGCTGTAATCCAGTCCAGTCCAGTGCTGCCTGCTGAGCAGCACTGACCAACACTGCCTGGGCCCAGGCTTTTATCTCTGAGGCCCCATTATGATGTCAGAAAGCTGGCTCTGGAATCCTGAGGGCTCCACTATGACACGTGCAAAGTTCCGTCTGAACTTTATATAAGACGGTGAGGCTCAGTCAGTCACTCAGTGTTGCCTGAGAGGGCAACACTGCAACAGCCGGCCGCCAGGCTGTCTTTTTTTTGCACAGCTAGTTGCCTCCAGGAGGCCACAAGAGGGAGACAAGGGACTGCAAAATGGAAAATAGGCATCCACCAACTTTACAGACAACTTCTCCTTGCTCCTACAACCTCCATCCTTGCACAGTTTGTTATTCTTCTAGGTAACATAGTAACAAATCCAAATTGCTGCTCTCTTTATAGGCAAGCAAGGCTTTGTTGCAACTGCAATTCTTACTTCTTCTTGAAATGTAGGGACGACAGTACATTCCATCACATCCATCTAGTGTACACAGGTAGGTCCATTGTGGCGGGCAGGCGAGCGGGCGGGCTGCTTTATTGGCTGTTTGCTGTTCCCCTACTCCACTCCACTATTTGACTGTTGTGCTGCATCAATCAATCAATCAATCAATCAATCAATCAATCAATCAATCAATCAATCAGTGGCTGGCTCAGGTGCAGCTCTTTAACTTACCTAAAAGGGAGGGCGGAGAGAAGACAAGGAAGGTGAATGAGGTGTTCCAATGTGAAATGCCGGAAACACAGAAACACAGACGACACACAACAAGAGGTGGCAATCTATTCATTAATTGCATTTAATCAATGAGCTCATTATCACTCATGCATTGTCCAACAGGTGTTGAAATAATGGGATTAAAAGGGGAGATCCCTTCAGAAAGACAGAAACAATAGCAAAGACAAAAAACACTTTTGGAATCTGCTTTTAGTCAACACATAAGGAAAGGGTGCACCGGTCCTGGAAATACTGCAATACCAGGTCAATGCGTGGAGTGGACAGAGCAAGCTCTATTTCCATCTCCCTGTTCTAAAAATCCATTTAATATATGGTCCCCAGATAGGGGACGTATCAGATATTAAACTGATAAGAACAGATACTACACTTGATCTTAGCCAAAAGGCCGAGAAGCGATAACCCGAACGGGCCGCGCGTTGCCCGAGCCTGCCCGATACTGCTGTTCAGCCCTTGCAGCGATTCAGCCTACTTCTAGGCAATTCCATGGGGCCCTGCAGGCTCACACACTCACAGCTACACGGGAGGTGAATAAAGGCCGGAGAGGAAGCCAGACAGGATTTGCTTCTTTTGCTTGCACCACAATGCAGTGCTGAAAGAGGAGGAATCTACATAAAAACGCCTTCCTGGCAACGCCCAAATGCCCTGCTGCCATGCAGATAAACACTGGCAGCGGCAGCAAGTGCATGCCCACAGCCACCCCTTGTTCCTTCACACCTTGTATCAGCTGTAATCCAGTCCAGTCCAGTGCTGCCTGCTGAGCAGCACTGACCAACACTGCCTGGGCCCAGGCTTTTATCTCTGAGGCCCCATTATGATGTCAGAAAGCTGGCTCTGGAATCCTGAGGGCTCCACTATGACACGTGCAAAGTTCCGTCTGAACTTTATATAAGACGGTGAGGCTCAGTCAGTCACTCAGTGTTGCCTGAGAGGGCAACACTGCAACAGCCGGCCGCCAGGCTGTCTTTTTTTTGCACAGCTAGTTGCCTCCAGGAGGCCACAAGAGGGAGACAAGGGACTGCAAAATGGAAAATAGGCATCCACCAACTTTACAGACAACTTCTCCTTGCTCCTACAACCTCCATCCTTGCACAGTTTGTTATTCTTCTAGGTAACATAGTAACAAATCCAAATTGCTGCTCTCTTTGTAGGCAAGCAAGGCTTTGTTGCAACTGCAATTCTTACTTCTTCTTGAAATGTAGGGACGACAGTACATTCCATCACATCCATCTAGTGTACACAGGTAGGTCCATTGTGGCGGGCAGGCGAGCGGGCGGGCTGCTTTATTGGCTGTTTGCTGTTCCCCTACTCCACTCCACTATTTGACTGTTGTGCTGCATCAATCAATCAATCAATCAATCAATCAATCAATCAATCAATCAATCAATCAATCAGTGGCTGGCTCAGGTGCAGCTCTTTAACTTACCTAAAAGGGAGGGCGGAGAGAAGACAAGGAAGGTGAATGAGGTGTTCCAATGTGAAATGCCGGAAACACAGAAACACAGACGACACACAACAAGAGGTGGCAATCTATTCATTAATTGCATTTAATCAATGAGCTCATTATCACTCATGCATTGTCCAACAGGTGTTGAAATAATGGGATTAAAAGGGGAGATCCCTTCAGAAAGACAGAAACAATAGCAAAGACAAAAAACACTTTTGGAATCTGCTTTTAGTCAACACATAAGGAAAGGGTGCACCGGTCCTGGAAATACTGCAATACCAGGTCAATGCGTGGAGTGGACAGAGCAAGCTCTATTTCCATCTCCCTGTTCTAAAAATCCATTTAATATATGGTCCCCAGATAGGGGACGTATCAGATATTAAACTGATAAGAACAGATACTACACTTGATCTTAGCCAAAAGGCCGAGAAGCGATAACCCGAACGGGCCGCGCGTTGCCCGAGCCTGCCCGATACTGCTGTTCAGCCCTTGCAGCGATTCAGCCTACTTCTAGGCAATTCCATGGGGCCCTGCAGGCTCACACACTCACAGCTACACGGGAGGTGAATAAAGGCCGGAGAGGAAGCCAGACAGGATTTGCTTCTTTTGCTTGCACCACAATGCAGTGCTGAAAGAGGAGGAATCTACATAAAAACGCCTTCCTGGCAACGCCCAAATGCCCTGCTGCCATGCAGATAAACACTGGCAGCGGCAGCAAGTGCATGCCCACAGCCACCCCTTGTTCCTTCACACCTTGTATCAGCTGTAATCCAGTCCAGTCCAGTGCTGCCTGCTGAGCAGCACTGACCAACACTGCCTGGGCCCAGGCTTTTATCTCTGAGGCCCCATTATGATGTCAGAAAGCTGGCTCTGGAATCCTGAGGGCTCCACTATGACACGTGCAAAGTTCCGTCTGAACTTTATATAAGACGGTGAGGCTCAGTCAGTCACTCAGTGTTGCCTGAGAGGGCAACACTGCAACAGCCGGCCGCCAGGCTGTCTTTTTTTTGCACAGCTAGTTGCCTCCAGGAGGCCACAAGAGGGAGACAAGGGACTGCAAAATGGAAAATAGGCATCCACCAACTTTACAGACAACTTCTCCTTGCTCCTACAACCTCCATCCTTGCACAGTTTGTTATTCTTCTAGGTAACATAGTAACAAATCCAAATTGCTGCTCTCTTTGTAGGCAAGCAAGGCTTTGTTGCAACTGCAATTCTTACTTCTTCTTGAAATGTAGGGACGACAGTACATTCCATCACATCCATCTAGTGTACACAGGTAGGTCCATTGTGGCGGGCAGGCGAGCGGGCGGGCTGCTTTATTGGCTGTTTGCTGTTCCCCTACTCCACTTCACTATTTGACTGTTGTGCTGCATCAATCAATCAATCAATCAATCAATCAATCAATCAATCAATCAATCAATCAATCAATCAGTGGCTGGCTCAGGTGCAGCTCTTTAACTTACCTAAAAGGGAGGGCGGAGAGAAGACAAGGAAGGTGAATGAGGTGTTCCAATGTGAAATGCCGGAAACACAGAAACACAGACGACACACAACAAGAGGTGGCAATCTATTCATTAATTGCATTTAATCAATGAGCTCATTATCACTCATGCATTGTCCAACAGGTGTTGAAATAATGGGATTAAAAGGGGAGATCCCTTCAGAAAGACAGAAACAATAGCAAAGACAAAAAACACTTTTGGAATCTGCTTTTAGTCAACACATAAGGAAAGGGTGCACCGGTCCTGGAAATACTGCAATACCAGGTCAATGCGTGGAGTGGACAGAGCAAGCTCTATTTCCATCTCCCTGTTCTAAAAATCCATTTAATATATGGTCCCCAGATAGGGGACGTATCAGATATTAAACTGATAAGAACAGATACTACACTTGATCTTAGCCAAAAGGCCGAGAAGCGATAACCCGAACGGGCCGCGCGTTGCCCGAGCCTGCCCGATACTGCTGTTCAGCCCTTGCAGCGATTCAGCCTACTTCTAGGCAATTCCATGGGGCCCTGCAGGCTCACACACTCACAGCTACACGGGAGGTGAATAAAGGCCGGAGAGGAAGCCAGACAGGATTTGCTTCTTTTGCTTGCACCACAATGCAGTGCTGAAAGAGGAGGAATCTACATAAAAACGCCTTCCTGGCAACGCCCAAATGCCCTGCTGCCATGCAGATAAACACTGGCAGCGGCAGCAAGTGCATGCCCACAGCCACCCCTTGTTCCTTCACACCTTGTATCAGCTGTAATCCAGTCCAGTCCAGTGCTGCCTGCTGAGCAGCACTGACCAACACTGCCTGGGCCCAGGCTTTTATCTCTGAGGCCCCATTATGATGTCAGAAAGCTGGCTCTGGAATCCTGAGGGCTCCACTATGACACGTGCAAAGTTCCGTCTGAACTTTATATAAGACGGTGAGGCTCAGTCAGTCACTCAGTGTTGCCTGAGAGGGCAACACTGCAACAGCCGGCCGCCAGGCTGTCTTTTTTTTGCACAGCTAGTTGCCTCCAGGAGGCCACAAGAGGGAGACAAGGGACTGCAAAATGGAAAATAGGCATCCACCAACTTTACAGACAACTTCTCCTTGCTCCTACAACCTCCATCCTTGCACAGTTTGTTATTCTTCTAGGTAACATAGTAACAAATCCAAATTGCTGCTCTCTTTGTAGGCAAGCAAGGCTTTGTTGCAACTGCAATTCTTACTTCTTCTTGAAATGTAGGGACGACAGTACATTCCATCACATCCATCTAGTGTACACAGGTAGGTCCATTGTGGCGGGCAGGCGAGCGGGCGGGCTGCTTTATTGGCTGTTTGCTGTTCCCCTACTCCACTTCACTATTTGACTGTTGTGCTGCATCAATCAATCAATCAATCAATCAATCAATCAATCAATCAATCAATCAATCAATCAATCAGTGGCTGGCTCAGGTGCAGCTCTTTAACTTACCTAAAAGGGAGGGCGGAGAGAAGACAAGGAAGGTGAATGAGGTGTTCCAATGTGAAATGCCGGAAACACAGAAACACAGACGACACACAACAAGAGGTGGCAATCTATTCATTAATTGCATTTAATCAATGAGCTCATTATCACTCATGCATTGTCCAACAGGTGTTGAAATAATGGGATTAAAAGGGGAGATCCCTTCAGAAAGACAGAAACAATAGCAAAGACAAAAAACACTTTTGGAATCTGCTTTTAGTCAACACATAAGGAAAGGGTGCACCGGTCCTGGAAATACTGCAATACCAGGTCAATGCGTGGAGTGGACAGAGCAAGCTCTATTTCCATCTCCCTGTTCTAAAAATCCATTTAATATATGGTCCCCAGATAGGGGACGTATCAGATATTAAACTGATAAGAACAGATACTACACTTGATCTTAGCCAAAAGGCCGAGAAGCGATAACCCGAACGGGCCGCGCGTTGCCCGAGCCTGCCCGATACTGCTGTTCAGCCCTTGCAGCGATTCAGCCTACTTCTAGGCAATTCCATGGGGCCCTGCAGGCTCACACACTCACAGCTACACGGGAGGTGAATAAAGGCCGGAGAGGAAGCCAGACAGGATTTGCTTCTTTTGCTTGCACCACAATGCAGTGCTGAAAGAGGAGGAATCTACATAAAAACGCCTTCCTGGCAACGCCCAAATGCCCTGCTGCCATGCAGATAAACACTGGCAGCGGCAGCAAGTGCATGCCCACAGCCACCCCTTGTTCCTTCACACCTTGTATCAGCTGTAATCCAGTCCAGTCCAGTGCTGCCTGCTGAGCAGCACTGACCAACACTGCCTGGGCCCAGGCTTTTATCTCTGAGGCCCCATTATGATGTCAGAAAGCTGGCTCTGGAATCCTGAGGGCTCCACTATGACACGTGCAAAGTTCCGTCTGAACTTTATATAAGACGGTGAGGCTCAGTCAGTCACTCAGTGTTGCCTGAGAGGGCAACACTGCAACAGCCGGCCGCCAGGCTGTCTTTTTTTTGCACAGCTAGTTGCCTCCAGGAGGCCACAAGAGGGAGACAAGGGACTGCAAAATGGAAAATAGGCATCCACCAACTTTACAGACAACTTCTCCTTGCTCCTACAACCTCCATCCTTGCACAGTTTGTTATTCTTCTAGGTAACATAGTAACAAATCCAAATTGCTGCTCTCTTTGTAGGCAAGCAAGGCTTTGTTGCAACTGCAATTCTTACTTCTTCTTGAAATGTAGGGACGACAGTACATTCCATCACATCCATCTAGTGTACACAGGTAGGTCCATTGTGGCGGGCAGGCGAGCGGGCGGGCTGCTTTATTGGCTGTTTGCTGTTCCCCTACTCCACTCCACTATTTGACTGTTGTGCTGCATCAATCAATCAATCAATCAATCAATCAATCAATCAATCAATCAATAAATCAATCAATCAATCAATCAGTGGCTGGCTCAGGTGCAGCTCTTTAACTTACCTAAAAGGGAGGGCGGAGAGAAGACAAGGAAGGTGAATGAGGTGTTCCAATGTGAAATGCCGGAAACACAGAAACACAGACGACACACAACAAGAGGTGGCAATCTATTCATTAATTGCATTTAATCAATGAGCTCATTATCACTCATGCATTGTCCAACAGGTGTTGAAATAATGGGATTAAAAGGGGAGATCCCTTCAGAAAGACAGAAACAATAGCAAAGACAAAAAACACTTTTGGAATCTGCTTTTAGTCAACACATAAGGAAAGGGTGCACCGGTCCTGGAAATACTGCAATACCAGGTCAATGCGTGGAGTGGACAGAGCAAGCTCTATTTCCATCTCCCTGTTCTAAAAATCCATTTAATATATGGTCCCCAGATAGGGGACGTATCAGATATTAAACTGATAAGAACAGATACTACACTTGATCTTAGCCAAAAGGCCGAGAAGCGATAACCCGAACGGGCCGCGCGTTGCCCGAGCCTGCCCGATACTGCTGTTCAGCCCTTGCAGCGATTCAGCCTACTTCTAGGCAATTCCATGGGGCCCTGCAGGCTCACACACTCACAGCTACACGGGAGGTGAATAAAGGCCGGAGAGGAAGCCAGACAGGATTTGCTTCTTTTGCTTGCACCACAATGCAGTGCTGAAAGAGGAGGAATCTACATAAAAACGCCTTCCTGGCAACGCCCAAATGCCCTGCTGCCATGCAGATAAACACTGGCAGCGGCAGCAAGTGCATGCCCACAGCCACCCCTTGTTCCTTCACACCTTGTATCAGCTGTAATCCAGTCCAGTCCAGTGCTGCCTGCTGAGCAGCACTGACCAACACTGCCTGGGCCCAGGCTTTTATCTCTGAGGCCCCATTATGATGTCAGAAAGCTGGCTCTGGAATCCTGAGGGCTCCACTATGACACGTGCAAAGTTCCGTCTGAACTTTATATAAGACGGTGAGGCTCAGTCAGTCACTCAGTGTTGCCTGAGAGGGCAACACTGCAACAGCCGGCCGCCAGGCTGTCTTTTTTTTGCACAGCTAGTTGCCTCCAGGAGGCCACAAGAGGGAGACAAGGGACTGCAAAATGGAAAATAGGCATCCACCAACTTTACAGACAACTTCTCCTTGCTCCTACAACCTCCATCCTTGCACAGTTTGTTATTCTTCTAGGTAACATAGTAACAAATCCAAATTGCTGCTCTCTTTGTAGGCAAGCAAGGCTTTGTTGCAACTGCAATTCTTACTTCTTCTTGAAATGTAGGGACGACAGTACATTCCATCACATCCATCTAGTGTACACAGGTAGGTCCATTGTGGCGGGCAGGCGAGCGGGCGGGCTGCTTTATTGGCTGTTTGCTGTTCCCCTACTCCACTCCACTATTTGACTGTTGTGCTGCATCAATCAATCAATCAATCAATCAATCAATCAATCAATCAATAAATCAATCAATCAATCAATCAGTGGCTGGCTCAGGTGCAGCTCTTTAACTTACCTAAAAGGGAGGGCGGAGAGAAGACAAGGAAGGTGAATGAGGTGTTCCAATGTGAAATGCCGGAAACACAGAAACACAGACGACACACAACAAGAGGTGGCAATCTATTCATTAATTGCATTTAATCAATGAGCTCATTATCACTCATGCATTGTCCAACAGGTGTTGAAATAATGGGATTAAAAGGGGAGATCCCTTCAGAAAGACAGAAACAATAGCAAAGACAAAAAACACTTTTGGAATCTGCTTTTAGTCAACACATAAGGAAAGGGTGCACCGGTCCTGGAAATACTGCAATACCAGGTCAATGCGTGGAGTGGACAGAGCAAGCTCTATTTCCATCTCCCTGTTCTAAAAATCCATTTAATATATGGTCCCCAGATAGGGGACGTATCAGATATTAAACTGATAAGAACAGATACTACACTTGATCTTAGCCAAAAGGCCGAGAAGCGATAACCCGAACGGGCCGCGCGTTGCCCGAGCCTGCCCGATACTGCTGTTCAGCCCTTGCAGCGATTCAGCCTACTTCTAGGCAATTCCATGGGGCCCTGCAGGCTCACACACTCACAGCTACACGGGAGGTGAATAAAGGCCGGAGAGGAAGCCAGACAGGATTTGCTTCTTTTGCTTGCACCACAATGCAGTGCTGAAAGAGGAGGAATCTACATAAAAACGCCTTCCTGGCAACGCCCAAATGCCCTGCTGCCATGCAGATAAACACTGGCAGCGGCAGCAAGTGCATGCCCACAGCCACCCCTTGTTCCTTCACACCTTGTATCAGCTGTAATCCAGTCCAGTCCAGTGCTGCCTGCTGAGCAGCACTGACCAACACTGCCTGGGCCCAGGCTTTTATCTCTGAGGCCCCATTATGATGTCAGAAAGCTGGCTCTGGAATCCTGAGGGCTCCACTATGACACGTGCAAAGTTCCGTCTGAACTTTATATAAGACGGTGAGGCTCAGTCAGTCACTCAGTGTTGCCTGAGAGGGCAACACTGCAACAGCCGGCCGCCAGGCTGTCTTTTTTTTGCACAGCTAGTTGCCTCCAGGAGGCCACAAGAGGGAGACAAGGGACTGCAAAATGGAAAATAGGCATCCACCAACTTTACAGACAACTTCTCCTTGCTCCTACAACCTCCATCCTTGCACAGTTTGTTATTCTTCTAGGTAACATAGTAACAAATCCAAATTGCTGCTCTCTTTGTAGGCAAGCAAGGCTTTGTTGCAACTGCAATTCTTACTTCTTCTTGAAATGTAGGGACGACAGTACATTCCATCACATCCATCTAGTGTACACAGGTAGGTCCATTGTGGCGGGCAGGCGAGCGGGCGGGCTGCTTTATTGGCTGTTTGCTGTTCCCCTACTCCACTCCACTATTTGACTGTTGTGCTGCATCAATCAATCAATCAATCAATCAATCAATCAATCAATCAATCAATCAATCAGTGGCTGGCTCAGGTGCAGCTCTTTAACTTACCTAAAAGGGAGGGCGGAGAGAAGACAAGGAAGGTGAATGAGGTGTTCCAATGTGAAATGCCGGAAACACAGAAACACAGACGACACACAACAAGAGGTGGCAATCTATTCATTAATTGCATTTAATCAATGAGCTCATTATCACTCATGCATTGTCCAACAGGTGTTGAAATAATGGGATTAAAAGGGGAGATCCCTTCAGAAAGACAGAAACAATAGCAAAGACAAAAAACACTTTTGGAATCTGCTTTTAGTCAACACATAAGGAAAGGGTGCACCGGTCCTGGAAATACTGCAATACCAGGTCAATGCGTGGAGTGGACAGAGCAAGCTCTATTTCCATCTCCCTGTTCTAAAAATCCATTTAATATATGGTCCCCAGATAGGGGACGTATCAGATATTAAACTGATAAGAACAGATACTACACTTGATCTTAGCCAAAAGGCCGAGAAGCGATAACCCGAACGGGCCGCGCGTTGCCCGAGCCTGCCCAATACTGCTGTTCAGCCCTTGCAGCGATTCAGCCTACTTCTAGGCAATTCCATGGGGCCCTGCAGGCTCACACACTCACAGCTACACGGGAGGTGAATAAAGGCCGGAGAGGAAGCCAGACAGGATTTGCTTCTTTTGCTTGCACCACAATGCAGTGCTGAAAGAGGAGGAATCTACATAAAAACGCCTTCCTGGCAACGCCCAAATGCCCTGCTGCCATGCAGATAAACACTGGCAGCGGCAGCAAGTGCATGCCCACAGCCACCCCTTGTTCCTTCACACCTTGTATCAGCTGTAATCCAGTCCAGTCCAGTGCTGCCTGCTGAGCAGCACTGACCAACACTGCCTGGGCCTAGGCTTTTATCTCTGAGGCCCCATTATGATGTCAGAAAGCTGGCTCTGGAATCCTGAGGGCTCCACTATGACACGTGCAAAGTTCCGTCTGAACTTTATAACGGTGAGGCTCAGTCAGTCACTCAGTGTTGCCTGAGAGGGCAACACTGCGCCAGGCTGTCTTTTTTTTGCACAGCTAGTTGCCTCCAGGAGGCCACAAGAGGGAGACAAGGGACTGCAAAATGGAAAATAGGCATCCACCAACTTTACAGACAACTTCTCCTTGCTCCTACAACCTCCATCCTTGCACAGTTTGTTATTCTTCTAGGTAACATAGTAACAAATCCAAATTGCTGCTCTCTTTGTAGGCAAGCAAGGCTTTGTTGCAACTGCAATTCTTACTTCTTCTTGAAATGTAGGGACGACAGTACATTCCATCACATCCATCTAGTGTACACAGGTAGGTCCATTGTGGCGGGCAGGCGAGCGGGCGGGCTGCTTTATTGGCTGTTTGCTGTTCCCCTACTCCACTCCACTATTTGACTGTTGTGCTGCATCAATCAATCATCAATCAATCAATCAATCAATCAATCAATCAATCAATCAATCAATCAATCAGTGGCTGGCTCAGGTGCAGCTCTTTAACTTACCTAAAAGGGAGGGCGGAGAGAAGACAAGGAAGGTGAATGAGGTGTTCCAATGTGAAATGCCGGAAACACAGAAACACAGACGACACACAACAAGAGGTGGCAATCTATTCATTAATTGCATTTAATCAATGAGCTCATTATCACTCATGCATTGTCCAACAGGTGTTGAAATAATGGGATTAAAAGGGGAGATCCCTTCAGAAAGACAGAAACAATAGCAAAGACAAAAAACACTTTTGGAATCTGCTTTTAGTCAACACATAAGGAAAGGGTGCACCGGTCCTGGAAATACTGCAATACCAGGTCAATGCGTGGAGTGGACAGAGCAAGCTCTATTTCCATCTCCCTGTTCTAAAAATCCATTTAATATATGGTCCCCAGATAGGGGACGTATCAGATATTAAACTGATAAGAACAGATACTACACTTGATCTTAGCCAAAAGGCCGAGAAGCGATAACCCGAAGGGGCCGCGCGTTGCCCGAGCCTGCCCGATACTGCTGTTCAGCCCTTGCAGCGATTCAGCCTACTTCTAGGCAATTCCATGGGGCCCTGCAGGCTCACACACTCACAGCTACACGGGAGGTGAATAAAGGCCGGAGAGGAAGCCAGACAGGATTTGCTTCTTTTGCTTGCACCACAATGCAGTGCTGAAAGAGGAGGAATCTACATAAAAACGCCTTCCTGGCAACGCCCAAATGCCCTGCTGCCATGCAGATAAACACTGGCAGCGGCAGCAAGTGCATGCCCACAGCCACCCCTTGTTCCTTCACACCTTGTATCAGCTGTAATCCAGTCCAGTCCAGTGCTGCCTGCTGAGCAGCACTGACCAACACTGCCTGGGCCCAGGCTTTTATCTCTGAGGCCCCATTATGATGTCAGAAAGCTGGCTCTGGAATCCTGAGGGCTCCACTATGACACGTGCAAAGTTCCGTCTGAACTTTATATAAGACGGTGAGGCTCAGTCAGTCACTCAGTGTTGCCTGAGAGGGCAACACTGCAACAGCCGGCCGCCAGGCTGTCTTTTTTTTGCACAGCTAGTTGCCTCCAGGAGGCCACAAGAGGGAGACAAGGGACTGCAAAATGGAAAATAGGCATCCACCAACTTTACAGACAACTTCTCCTTGCTCCTACAACCTCCATCCTTGCACAGTTTGTTATTCTTCTAGGTAACATAGTAACAAATCCAAATTGCTGCTCTCTTTGTAGGCAAGCAAGGCTTTGTTGCAACTGCAATTCTTACTTCTTCTTGAAATGTAGGGACGACAGTACATTCCATCACATCCATCTAGTGTACACAGGTAGGTCCATTGTGGCGGGCAGGCGAGCGGGCGGGCTGCTTTATTGGCTGTTTGCTGTTCCCCTACTCCACTCCACTATTTGACTGTTGTGCTGCATCAATCAATCAATCAATCAATCAATCAATCAATCAATCAGTGGCTGGCTCAGGTGCAGCTCTTTAACTTACCTAAAAGGGAGGGCGGAGAGAAGACAAGGAAGGTGAATGAGGTGTTCCAATGTGAAATGCCGGAAACACAGAAACACAGACGACACACAACAAGAGGTGGCAATCTATTCATTAATTGCATTTAATCAATGAGCTCATTATCACTCATGCATTGTCCAACAGGTGTTGAAATAATGGGATTAAAAGGGGAGATCCCTTCAGAAAGACAGAAACAATAGCAAAGACAAAAAACACTTTTGGAATCTGCTTTTAGTCAACACATAAGGAAAGGGTGCACCGGTCCTGGAAATACTGCAATACCAGGTCAATGCGTGGAGTGGACAGAGCAAGCTCTATTTCCATCTCCCTGTTCTAAAAATCCATTTAATATATGGTCCCCAGATAGGGGACGTATCAGATATTAAACTGATAAGAACAGATACTACACTTGATCTTAGCCAAAAGGCCGAGAAGCGATAACCCGAACGGGCCGCGCGTTGCCCGAGCCTGCCCGATACTGCTGTTCAGCCCTTGCAGCGATTCAGCCTACTTCTAGGCAATTCCATGGGGCCCTGCAGGCTCACACACTCACAGCTACACGGGAGGTGAATAAAGGCCGGAGAGGAAGCCAGACAGGATTTGCTTCTTTTGCTTGCACCACAATGCAGTGCTGAAAGAGGAGGAATCTACATAAAAACGCCTTCCTGGCAACGCCCAAATGCCCTGCTGCCATGCAGATAAACACTGGCAGCGGCAGCAAGTGCATGCCCACAGCCACCCCTTGTTCCTTCACACCTTGTATCAGCTGTAATCCAGTCCAGTCCAGTGCTGCCTGCTGAGCAGCACTGACCAACACTGCCTGGGCCCAGGCTTTTATCTCTGAGGCCCCATTATGATGTCAGAAAGCTGGCTCTGGAATCCTGAGGGCTCCACTATGACACGTGCAAAGTTCCGTCTGAACTTTATATAAGACGGTGAGGCTCAGTCAGTCACTCAGTGTTGCCTGAGAGGGCAACACTGCAACAGCCGGCCGCCAGGCTGTCTTTTTTTTGCACAGCTAGTTGCCTCCAGGAGGCCACAAGAGGGAGACAAGGGACTGCAAAATGGAAAATAGGCATCCACCAACTTTACAGACAACTTCTCCTTGCTCCTACAACCTCCATCCTTGCACAGTTTGTTATTCTTCTAGGTAACATAGTAACAAATCCAAATTGCTGCTCTCTTTGTAGGCAAGCAAGGCTTTGTTGCAACTGCAATTCTTACTTCTTCTTGAAATGTAGGGACGACAGTACATTCCATCACATCCATCTAGTGTACACAGGTAGGTCCATTGTGGCGGGCAGGCGAGCGGGCGGGCTGCTTTATTGGCTGTTTGCTGTTCCCCTACTCCACTCCACTATTTGACTGTTGTGCTGCATCAATCAATCAATCAATCAATCAATCAATCAATCAATCAATCAATCAATCAGTGGCTGGCTCAGGTGCAGCTCTTTAACTTACCTAAAAGGGAGGGCGGAGAGAAGACAAGGAAGGTGAATGAGGTGTTCCAATGTGAAATGCCGGAAACACAGAAACACAGACGACACACAACAAGAGGTGGCAATCTATTCATTAATTGCATTTAATCAATGAGCTCATTATCACTCATGCATTGTCCAACAGGTGTTGAAATAATGGGATTAAAAGGGGAGATCCCTTCAGAAAGACAGAAACAATAGCAAAGACAAAAAACACTTTTGGAATCTGCTTTTAGTCAACACATAAGGAAAGGGTGCACCGGTCCTGGAAATACTGCAATACCAGGTCAATGCGTGGAGTGGACAGAGCAAGCTCTATTTCCATCTCCCTGTTCTAAAAATCCATTTAATATATGGTCCCCAGATAGGGGACGTATCAGATATTAAACTGATAAGAACAGATACTACACTTGATCTTAGCCAAAAGGCCGAGAAGCGATAACCCGAAGGGGCCGCGCCTTGCCCGAGCCTGCCCGATACTGCTGTTCAGCCCTTGCAGCGATTCAGCCTACTTCTAGGCAATTCCATGGGGCCCTGCAGGCTCACACACTCACAGCTACACGGGAGGTGAATAAAGGCCGGAGAGGAAGCCAGACAGGATTTGCTTCTTTTGCTTGCACCACAATGCAGTGCTGAAAGAGGAGGAATCTACATAAAAACGCCTTCCTGGCAACGCCCAAATGCCCTGCTGCCATGCAGATAAACACTGGCAGCGGCAGCAAGTGCATGCCCACAGCCACCCCTTGTTCCTTCACACCTTGTATCAGCTGTAATCCAGTCCAGTCCAGTGCTGCCTGCTGAGCAGCACTGACCAACACTGCCTGGGCCCAGGCTTTTATCTCTGAGGCCCCATTATGATGTCAGAAAGCTGGCTCTGGAATCCTGAGGGCTCCACTATGACACGTGCAAAGTTCCGTCTGAACTTTATATAAGACGGTGAGGCTCAGTCAGTCACTCAGTGTTGCCTGAGAGGGCAACACTGCAACAGCCGGCCGCCAGGCTGTCTTTTTTTTGCACAGCTAGTTGCCTCCAGGAGGCCACAAGAGGGAGACAAGGGACTGCAAAATGGAAAATAGGCATCCACCAACTTTACAGACAACTTCTCCTTGCTCCTACAACCTCCATCCTTGCACAGTTTGTTATTCTTCTAGGTAACATAGTAACAAATCCAAATTGCTGCTCTCTTTGTAGGCAAGCAAGGCTTTGTTGCAACTGCAATTCTTACTTCTTCTTGAAATGTAGGGACGACAGTACATTCCATCACATCCATCTAGTGTACACAGGTAGGTCCATTGTGGCGGGCAGGCGAGCGGGCGGGCTGCTTTATTGGCTGTTTGCTGTTCCCCTACTCCACTCCACTATTTGACTGTTGTGCTGCATCAATCAATCAATCAATCAATCAATCAATCAATCAATCAATCAATCAATCAATCAATCAATCAATCAATCAGTGGCTGGCTCAGGTGCAGCTCTTTAACTTACCTAAAAGGGAGGGCGGAGAGAAGACAAGGAAGGTGAATGAGGTGTTCCAATGTGAAATGCCGGAAACACAGAAACACAGACGACACACAACAAGAGGTGGCAATCTATTCATTAATTGCATTTAATCAATGAGCTCATTATCACTCATGCATTGTCCAACAGGTGTTGAAATAATGGGATTAAAAGGGGAGATCCCTTCAGAAAGACAGAAACAATAGCAAAGACAAAAAACACTTTTGGAATCTGCTTTTAGTCAACACATAAGGAAAGGGTGCACCGGTCCTGGAAATACTGCAATACCAGGTCAATGCGTGGAGTGGACAGAGCAAGCTCTATTTCCATCTCCCTGTTCTAAAAATCCATTTAATATATGGTCCCCAGATAGGGGACGTATCAGATATTAAACTGATAAGAACAGATACTACACTTGATCTTAGCCAAAAGGCCGAGAAGCGATAACCCGAAGGGGCCGCGCGTTGCCCGAGCCTGCCCGATACTGCTGTTCAGCCCTTGCAGCGATTCAGCCTACTTCTAGGCAATTCCATGGGGCCCTGCAGGCTCACACACTCACAGCTACACGGGAGGTGAATAAAGGCCGGAGAGGAAGCCAGACAGGATTTGCTTCTTTTGCTTGCACCACAATGCAGTGCTGAAAGAGGAGGAATCTACATAAAAACGCCTTCCTGGCAACGCCCAAATGCCCTGCTGCCATGCAGATAAACACTGGCAGCGGCAGCAAGTGCATGCCCACAGCCACCCCTTGTTCCTTCACACCTTGTATCAGCTGTAATCCAGTCCAGTCCAGTGCTGCCTGCTGAGCAGCACTGACCAACACTGCCTGGGCCCAGGCTTTTATCTCTGAGGCCCCATTATGATGTCAGAAAGCTGGCTCTGGAATCCTGAGGGCTCCACTATGACACGTGCAAAGTTCCGTCTGAACTTTATATAAGACGGTGAGGCTCAGTCAGTCACTCAGTGTTGCCTGAGAGGGCAACACTGCAACAGCCGGCCGCCAGGCTGTCTTTTTTTTGCACAGCTAGTTGCCTCCAGGAGGCCACAAGAGGGAGACAAGGGACTGCAAAATGGAAAATAGGCATCCACCAACTTTACAGACAACTTCTCCTTGCTCCTACAACCTCCATCCTTGCACAGTTTGTTATTCTTCTAGGTAACATAGTAACAAATCCAAATTGCTGCTCTCTTTGTAGGCAAGCAAGGCTTTGTTGCAACTGCAATTCTTACTTCTTCTTGAAATGTAGGGACGACAGTACATTCCATCACATCCATCTAGTGTACACAGGTAGGTCCATTGTGGCGGGCAGGCGAGCGGGCGGGCTGCTTTATTGGCTGTTTGCTGTTCCCCTACTCCACTCCACTATTTGACTGTTGTGCTGCATCAATCAATCAATCAATCAATCAATCAATCAATCAATCAATCAATCAATCAGTGGCTGGCTCAGGTGCAGCTCTTTAACTTACCTAAAAGGGAGGGCGGAGAGAAGACAAGGAAGGTGAATGAGGTGTTCCAATGTGAAATGCTGGAAACACAGAAACACAGACGACACACAACAAGAGGTGGCAATCTATTCATTAATTGCATTTAATCAATGAGCTCATTATCACTCATGCATTGTCCAACAGGTGTTGAAATAATGGGATTAAAAGGGGAGATCCCTTCAGAAAGACAGAAACAATAGCAAAGACAAAAAACACTTTTGGAATCTGCTTTTAGTCAACACATAAGGAAAGGGTGCACCGGTCCTGGAAATACTGCAATACCAGGTCAATGCGTGGAGTGGACAGAGCAAGCTCTATTTCCATCTCCCTGTTCTAAAAATCCATTTAATATATGGTCCCCAGATAGGGGACGTATCAGATATTAAACTGATAAGAACAGATACTACACTTGATCTTAGCCAAAAGGCCGAGAAGCGATAACCCGAACGGGCCGCGCGTTGCCCGAGCCTGCCCGATACTGCTGTTCAGCCCTTGCAGCGATTCAGCCTACTTCTAGGCAATTCCATGGGGCCCTGCAGGCTCACACACTCACAGCTACACGGGAGGTGAATAAAGGCCGGAGAGGAAGCCAGACAGGATTTGCTTCTTTTGCTTGCACCACAATGCAGTGCTGAAAGAGGAGGAATCTACATAAAAACGCCTTCCTGGCAACGCCCAAATGCCCTGCTGCCATGCAGATAAACACTGGCAGCGGCAGCAAGTGCATGCCCACAGCCACCCCTTGTTCCTTCACACCTTGTATCAGCTGTAATCCAGTCCAGTCCAGTGCTGCGTGCTGAGCAGCACTGACCAACACTGCCTGGGCCCAGGCTTTTATCTCTGAGGCCCCATTATGATGTCAGAAAGCTGGCTCTGGAATCCTGAGGGCTCCACTATGACACGTGCAAAGTTCCGTCTGAACTTTATATAAGACGGTGAGGCTCAGTCAGTCACTCAGTGTTGCCTGAGAGGGCAACACTGCAACAGCCGGCCGCCAGGCTGTCTTTTTTTTGCACAGCTAGTTGCCTCCAGGAGGCCACAAGAGGGAGACAAGGGACTGCAAAATGGAAAATAGGCATCCACCAACTTTACAGACAACTTCTCCTTGCTCCTACAACCTCCATCCTTGCACAGTTTGTTATTCTTCTAGGTAACATAGTAACAAATCCAAATTGCTGCTCTCTTTGTAGGCAAGCAAGGCTTTGTTGCAACTGCAATTCTTACTTCTTCTTGAAATGTAGGGACGACAGTACATTCCATCACATCCATCTAGTGTACACAGGTAGGTCCATTGTGGCGGGCAGGCGAGCGGGCGGGCTGCTTTATTGGCTGTTTGCTGTTCCCCTACTCCACTCCACTATTTGACTGTTGTGCTGCATCAATCAATCAATCAATCAATCAATCAATCAATCAATCAATCAATCAATCAGTGGCTGGCTCAGGTGCAGCTCTTTAACTTACCTAAAAGGGAGGGCGGAGAGAAGACAAGGAAGGTGAATGAGGTGTTCCAATGTGAAATGCCGGAAACACAGAAACACAGACGACACACAACAAGAGGTGGCAATCTATTCATTAATTGCATTTAATCAATGAGCTCATTATCACTCATGCATTGTCCAACAGGTGTTGAAATAATGGGATTAAAAGGGGAGATCCCTTCAGAAAGACAGAAACAATAGCAAAGACAAAAAACACTTTTGGAATCTGCTTTTAGTCAACACATAAGGAAAGGGTGCACCGGTCCTGGAAATACTGCAATACCAGGTCAATGCGTGGAGTGGACAGAGCAAGCTCTATTTCCATCTCCCTGTTCTAAAAATCCATTTAATATATGGTCCCCAGATAGGGGACGTATCAGATATTAAACTGATAAGAACAGATACTACACTTGATCTTAGCCAAAAGGCCGAGAAGCGATAACCCGAAGGGGCCGCGCGTTGCCCGAGCCTGCCCGATACTGCTGTTCAGCCCTTGCAGCGATTCAGCCTACTTCTAGGCAATTCCATGGGGCCCTGCAGGCTCACACACTGACAGCTACACGGGAGGTGAATAAAGGCCGGAGAGGAAGCCAGACAGGATTTGCTTCTTTTGCTTGCACCACAATGCAGTGCTGAAAGAGGAGGAATCTACATAAAAACGCCTTCCTGGCAACGCCCAAATGCCCTGCTGCCATGCAGATAAACACTGGCAGCGGCAGCAAGTGCATGCCCACAGCCACCCCTTGTTCCTTCACACCTTGTATCAGCTGTAATCCAGTCCAGTCCAGTGCTGCCTGCTGAGCAGCACTGACCAACACTGCCTGGGCCCAGGCTTTTATCTCTGAGGCCCCATTATGATGTCAGAAAGCTGGCTCTGGAATCCTGAGGGCTCCACTATGACACGTGCAAAGTTCCGTCTGAACTTTATATAAGACGGTGAGGCTCAGTCAGTCACTCAGTGTTGCCTGAGAGGGCAACACTGCAACAGCCGGCCGCCAGGCTGTCTTTTTTTTGCACAGCTAGTTGCCTCCAGGAGGCCACAAGAGGGAGACAAGGGACTGCAAAATGGAAAATAGGCATCCACCAACTTTACAGACAACTTCTCCTTGCTCCTACAACCTCCATCCTTGCACAGTTTGTTATTCTTCTAGGTAACATAGTAACAAATCCAAATTGCTGCTCTCTTTGTAGGCAAGCAAGGCTTTGTTGCAACTGCAATTCTTACTTCTTCTTGAAATGTAGGGACGACAGTACATTCCATCACATCCATCTAGTGTACACAGGTAGGTCCATTGTGGCGGGCAGGCGAGCGGGCGGGCTGCTTTATTGGCTGTTTGCTGTTCCCCTACTCCACTCCACTATTTGACTGTTGTGCTGCATCAATCAATCAATCAATCAATCAATCAATCAATCAATCAATCAATCAATCAATCAATCAATCAGTGGCTGGCTCAGGTGCAGCTCTTTAACTTACCTAAAAGGGAGGGCGGAGAGAAGACAAGGAAGGTGAATGAGGTGTTCCAATGTGAAATGCTGGAAACACAGAAACACAGACGACACACAACAAGAGGTGGCAATCTATTCATTAATTGCATTTAATCAATGAGCTCATTATCACTCATGCATTGTCCAACAGGTGTTGAAATAATGGGATTAAAAGGGGAGATCCCTTCAGAAAGACAGAAACAATAGCAAAGACAAAAAACACTTTTGGAATCTGCTTTTAGTCAACACATAAGGAAAGGGTGCACCGGTCCTGGAAATACTGCAATACCAGGTCAATGCGTGGAGTGGACAGAGCAAGCTCTATTTCCATCTCCCTGTTCTAAAAATCCATTTAATATATGGTCCCCAGATAGGGGACGTATCAGATATTAAACTGATAAGAACAGATACTACACTTGATCTTAGCCAAAAGGCCGAGAAGCGATAACCCGAACGGGCCGCGCGTTGCCCGAGCCTGCCCGATACTGCTGTTCAGCCCTTGCAGCGATTCAGCCTACTTCTAGGCAATTCCATGGGGCCCTGCAGGCTCACACACTCACAGCTACACGGGAGGTGAATAAAGGCCGGAGAGGAAGCCAGACAGGATTTGCTTCTTTTGCTTGCACCACAATGCAGTGCTGAAAGAGGAGGAATCTACATAAAAACGCCTTCCTGGCAACGCCCAAATGCCCTGCTGCCATGCAGATAAACACTGGCAGCGGCAGCAAGTGCATGCCCACAGCCACCCCTTGTTCCTTCACACCTTGTATCAGCTGTAATCCAGTCCAGTCCAGTGCTGCCTGCTGAGCAGCACTGACCAACACTGCCTGGGCCCAGGCTTTTATCTCTGAGGCCCCATTATGATGTCAGAAAGCTGGCTCTGGAATCCTGAGGGCTCCACTATGACACGTGCAAAGTTCCGTCTGAACTTTATATAAGACGGTGAGGCTCAGTCAGTCACTCAGTGTTGCCTGAGAGGGCAACACTGCAACAGCCGGCCGCCAGGCTGTCTTTTTTTTGCACAGCTAGTTGCCTCCAGGAGGCCACAAGAGGGAGACAAGGGACTGCAAAATGGAAAATAGGCATCCACCAACTTTACAGACAACTTCTCCTTGCTCCTACAACCTCCATCCTTGCACAGTTTGTTATTCTTCTAGGTAACATAGTAACAAATCCAAATTGCTGCTCTCTTTGTAGGCAAGCAAGGCTTTGTTGCAACTGCAATTCTTACTTCTTCTTGAAATGTAGGGACGACAGTACATTCCATCACATCCATCTAGTGTACACAGGTAGGTCCATTGTGGCGGGCAGGCGAGCGGGCGGGCTGCTTTATTGGCTGTTTGCTGTTCCCCTACTCCACTCCACTATTTGACTGTTGTGCTGCATCAATCAATCAATCAATCAATCAATCAATCAATCAATCAATCAATCAATCAATCAATCAGTGGCTGGCTCAGGTGCAGCTCTTTAACTTACCTAAAAGGGAGGGCGGAGAGAAGACAAGGAAGGTGAATGAGGTGTTCCAATGTGAAATGCCGGAAACACAGAAACACAGACGACACACAACAAGAGGTGGCAATCTATTCATTAATTGCATTTAATCAATGAGCTCATTATCACTCATGCATTGTCCAACAGGTGTTGAAATAATGGGATTAAAAGGGGAGATCCCTTCAGAAAGACAGAAACAATAGCAAAGACAAAAAACACTTTTGGAATCTGCTTTTAGTCAACACATAAGGAAAGGGTGCACCGGTCCTGGAAATACTGCAATACCAGGTCAATGCGTGGAGTGGACAGAGCAAGCTCTATTTCCATCTCCCTGTTCTAAAAATCCATTTAATATATGGTCCCCAGATAGGGGACGTATCAGATATTAAACTGATAAGAACAGATACTACACTTGATCTTAGCCAAAAGGCCGAGAAGCGATAACCCGAACGGGCCGCGCGTTGCCCGAGCCTGCCCGATACTGCTGTTCAGCCCTTGCAGCGATTCAGCCTACTTCTAGGCAATTCCATGGGGCCCTGCAGGCTCACACACTCACAGCTACACGGGAGGTGAATAAAGGCCGGAGAGGAAGCCAGACAGGATTTGCTTCTTTTGCTTGCACCACAATGCAGTGCTGAAAGAGGAGGAATCTACATAAAAACGCCTTCCTGGCAACGCCCAAATGCCCTGCTGCCATGCAGATAAACACTGGCAGCGGCAGCACGGCAGCAAGTGCATGCCCACAGCCACCCCTTGTTCCTTCACACCTTGTATCAGCTGTAATCCAGTCCAGTCCAGTGCTGCCTGCTGAGCAGCACTGACCAACACTGCCTGGGCCCAGGCTTTTATCTCTGAGGCCCCATTATGATGTCAGAAAGCTGGCTCTGGAATCCTGAGGGCTCCACTATGACACGTGCAAAGTTCCGTCTGAACTTTATATAAGACGGTGAGGCTCAGTCAGTCACTCAGTGTTGCCTGAGAGGGCAACACTGCAACAGCCGGCCGCCAGGCTGTCTTTTTTTTGCACAGCTAGTTGCCTCCAGGAGGCCACAAGAGGGAGACAAGGGACTGCAAAATGGAAAATAGGCATCCACCAACTTTACAGACAACTTCTCCTTGCTCCTACAACCTCCATCCTTGCACAGTTTGTTATTCTTCTAGGTAACATAGTAACAAATCCAAATTGCTGCTCTCTTTGTAGGCAAGCAAGGCTTTGTTGCAACTGCAATTCTTACTTCTTCTTGAAATGTAGGGACGACAGTACATTCCATCACATCCATCTAGTGTACACAGGTAGGTCCATTGTGGCGGGCAGGCGAGCGGGCGGGCTGCTTTATTGGCTGTTTGCTGTTCCCCTACTCCACTCCACTATTTGACTGTTGTGCTGCATCAATCAATCAATCAATCAATCAATCAATCAATCAATCAATCAGTGGCTGGCTCAGGTGCAGCTCTTTAACTTACCTAAAAGGGAGGGCGGAGAGAAGACAAGGAAGGTGAATGAGGTGTTCCAATGTGAAATGCCGGAAACACAGAAACACAGACGACACACAACAAGAGGTGGCAATCTATTCATTAATTGCATTTAATCAATGAGCTCATTATCACTCATGCATTGTCCAACAGGTGTTGAAATAATGGGATTAAAAGGGGAGATCCCTTCAGAAAGACAGAAACAATAGCAAAGACAAAAAACACTTTTGGAATCTGCTTTTAGTCAACACATAAGGAAAGGGTGCACCGGTCCTGGAAATACTGCAATACCAGGTCAATGCGTGGAGTGGACAGAGCAAGCTCTATTTCCATCTCCCTGTTCTAAAAATCCATTTAATATATGGTCCCCAGATAGGGGACGTATCAGATATTAAACTGATAAGAACAGATACTACACTTGATCTTAGCCAAAAGGCCGAGAAGCGATAACCCGAACGGGCCGCGCGTTGCCCGAGCCTGCCCGATACTGCTGTTCAGCCCTTGCAGCGATTCAGCCTACTTCTAGGCAATTCCATGGGGCCCTGCAGGCTCACACACTCACAGCTACACGGGAGGTGAATAAAGGCCGGAGAGGAAGCCAGACAGGATTTGCTTCTTTTGCTTGCACCACAATGCAGTGCTGAAAGAGGAGGAATCTACATAAAAACGCCTTCCTGGCAACGCCCAAATGCCCTGCTGCCATGCAGATAAACACTGGCAGCGGCAGCAAGTGCATGCCCACAGCCACCCCTTGTTCCTTCACACCTTGTATCAGCTGTAATCCAGTCCAGTCCAGTGCTGCCTGCTGAGCAGCACTGACCAACACTGCCTGGGCCCAGGCTTTTATCTCTGAGGCCCCATTATGATGTCAGAAAGCTGGCTCTGGAATCCTGAGGGCTCCACTATGACACGTGCAAAGTTCCGTCTGAACTTTATATAAGACGGTGAGGCTCAGTCAGTCACTCAGTGTTGCCTGAGAGGGCAACACTGCAACAGCCGGCCGCCAGGCTGTCTTTTTTTTGCACAGCTAGTTGCCTCCAGGAGGCCACAAGAGGGAGACAAGGGACTGCAAAATGGAAAATAGGCATCCACCAACTTTACAGACAACTTCTCCTTGCTCCTACAACCTCCATCCTTGCACAGTTTGTTATTCTTCTAGGTAACATAGTAACAAATCCAAATTGCTGCTCTCTTTGTAGGCAAGCAAGGCTTTGTTGCAACTGCAATTCTTACTTCTTCTTGAAATGTAGGGACGACAGTACATTCCATCACATCCATCTAGTGTACACAGGTAGGTCCATTGTGGCGGGCAGGCGAGCGGGCGGGCTGCTTTATTGGCTGTTTGCTGTTCCCCTACTCCACTCCACTATTTGACTGTTGTGCTGCATCAATCAATCAATCAATCAATCAATCAATCAATCAATCAATCAATCAGTGGCTGGCTCAGGTGCAGCTCTTTAACTTACCTAAAAGGGAGGGCGGAGAGAAGACAAGGAAGGTGAATGAGGTGTTCCAATGTGAAATGCCGGAAACACAGAAACACAGACGACACACAACAAGAGGTGGCAATCTATTCATTAATTGCATTTAATCAATGAGCTCATTATCACTCATGCATTGTCCAACAGGTGTTGAAATAATGGGATTTAAAGGGGAGATCCCTTCAGAAAGACAGAAACAATAGCAAAGACAAAAAACACTTTTGGAATCTGCTTTTAGTCAACACATAAGGAAAGGGTGCACCGGTCCTGGAAATACTGCAATACCAGGTCAATGCGTGGAGTGGACAGAGCAAGCTCTATTTCCATCTCCCTGTTCTAAAAATCCATTTAATATATGGTCCCCAGATAGGGGACGTATCAGATATTAAACTGATAAGAACAGATACTACACTTGATCTTAGCCAAAAGGCCGAGAAGCGATAACCCGAACGGGCCGCGCGTTGCCCGAGCCTGCCCGATACTGCTGTTCAGCCCTTGCAGCGATTCAGCCTACTTCTAGGCAATTCCATGGGGCCCTGCAGGCTCACACACTCACAGCTACACGGGAGGTGAATAAAGGCCGGAGAGGAAGCCAGACAGGATTTGCTTCTTTTGCTTGCACCACAATGCAGTGCTGAAAGAGGAGGAATCTACATAAAAACGCCTTCCTGGCAACGCCCAAATGCCCTGCTGCCATGCAGATAAACACTGGCAGCGGCAGCAAGTGCATGCCCACAGCCACCCCTTGTTCCTTCACACCTTGTATCAGCTGTAATCCAGTCCAGTCCAGTGCTGCCTGCTGAGCAGCACTGACCAACACTGCCTGGGCCCAGGCTTTTATCTCTGAGGCCCCATTATGATGTCAGAAAGCTGGCTCTGGAATCCTGAGGGCTCCACTATGACACGTGCAAAGTTCCGTCTGAACTTTATATAAGACGGTGAGGCTCAGTCAGTCACTCAGTGTTGCCTGAGAGGGCAACACTGCAACAGCCGGCCGCCAGGCTGTCTTTTTTTTGCACAGCTAGTTGCCTCCAGGAGGCCACAAGAGGGAGACAAGGGACTGCAAAATGGAAAATAGGCATCCACCAACTTTACAGACAACTTCTCCTTGCTCCTACAACCTCCATCCTTGCACAGTTTGTTATTCTTCTAGGTAACATAGTAACAAATCCAAATTGCTGCTCTCTTTGTAGGCAAGCAAGGCTTTGTTGCAACTGCAATTCTTACTTCTTCTTGAAATGTAGGGACGACAGTACATTCCATCACATCCATCTAGTGTACACAGGTAGGTCCATTGTGGCGGGCAGGCGAGCGGGCGGGCTGCTTTATTGGCTGTTTGCTGTTCCCCTACTCCACTCCACTATTTGACTGTTGTGCTGCATCAATCAATCAATCAATCAATCAATCAATCAATCAATCAATCAATCAATCAGTGGCTGGCTCAGGTGCAGCTCTTTAACTTACCTAAAAGGGAGGGCGGAGAGAAGACAAGGAAGGTGAATGAGGTGTTCCAATGTGAAATGCCGGAAACACAGAAACACAGACGACACACAACAAGAGGTGGCAATCTATTCATTAATTGCATTTAATCAATGAGCTCATTATCACTCATGCATTGTCCAACAGGTGTTGAAATAATGGGATTAAAAGGGGAGATCCCTTCAGAAAGACAGAAACAATAGCAAAGACAAAAAACACTTTTGGAATCTGCTTTTAGTCAACACATAAGGAAAGGGTGCACCGGTCCTGGAAATACTGCAATACCAGGTCAATGCGTGGAGTGGACAGAGCAAGCTCTATTTCCATCTCCCTGTTCTAAAAATCCATTTAATATATGGTCCCCAGATAGGGGACGTATCAGATATTAAACTGATAAGAACAGATACTACACTTGATCTTAGCCAAAAGGCCGAGAAGCGATAACCCGAACGGGCCGCGCGTTGCCCGAGCCTGCCCGATACTGCTGTTCAGCCCTTGCAGCGATTCAGCCTACTTCTAGGCAATTCCATGGGGCCCTGCAGGCTCACACACTCACAGCTACACGGGAGGTGAATAAAGGCCGGAGAGGAAGCCAGACAGGATTTGCTTCTTTTGCTTGCACCACAATGCAGTGCTGAAAGAGGAGGAATCTACATAAAAACGCCTTCCTGGCAACGCCCAAATGCCCTGCTGCCATGCAGATAAACACTGGCAGCGGCAGCAAGTGCATGCCCACAGCCACCCCTTGTTCCTTCACACCTTGTATCAGCTGTAATCCAGTCCAGTCCAGTGCTGCCTGCTGAGCAGCACTGACCAACACTGCCTGGGCCCAGGCTTTTATCTCTGAGGCCCCATTATGATGTCAGAAAGCTGGCTCTGGAATCCTGAGGGCTCCACTATGACACGTGCAAAGTTCCGTCTGAACTTTATATAAGACGGTGAGGCTCAGTCAGTCACTCAGTGTTGCCTGAGAGGGCAACACTGCAACAGCCGGCCGCCAGGCTGTCTTTTTTTTGCACAGCTAGTTGCCTCCAGGAGGCCACAAGAGGGAGACAAGGGACTGCAAAATGGAAAATAGGCATCCACCAACTTTACAGACAACTTCTCCTTGCTCCTACAACCTCCATCCTTGCACAGTTTGTTATTCTTCTAGGTAACATAGTAACAAATCCAAATTGCTGCTCTCTTTGTAGGCAAGCAAGGCTTTGTTGCAACTGCAATTCTTACTTCTTCTTGAAATGTAGGGACGACAGTACATTCCATCACATCCATCTAGTGTACACAGGTAGGTCCATTGTGGCGGGCAGGCGAGCGGGCGGGCTGCTTTATTGGCTGTTTGCTGTTCCCCTACTCCACTCCACTATTTGACTGTTGTGCTGCATCAATCAATCAATCAATCAATCAATCAATCAATCAATCAATCAATCAATCAATCAATCAGTGGCTGGCTCAGGTGCAGCTCTTTAACTTACCTAAAAGGGAGGGCGGAGAGAAGACAAGGAAGGTGAATGAGGTGTTCCAATGTGAAATGCCGGAAACACAGAAACACAGACGACACACAACAAGAGGTGGCAATCTATTCATTAATTGCATTTAATCAATGAGCTCATTATCACTCATGCATTGTCCAACAGGTGTTGAAATAATGGGATTAAAAGGGGAGATCCCTTCAGAAAGACAGAAACAATAGCAAAGACAAAAAACACTTTTGGAATCTGCTTTTAGTCAACACATAAGGAAAGGGTGCACCGGTCCTGGAAATACTGCAATACCAGGTCAATGCGTGGAGTGGACAGAGCAAGCTCTATTTCCATCTCCCTGTTCTAAAAATCCATTTAATATATGGTCCCCAGATAGGGGACGTATCAGATATTAAACTGATAAGAACAGATACTACACTTGATCTTAGCCAAAAGGCCGAGAAGCGATAACCCGAACGGGCCGCGCGTTGCCCGAGCCTGCCCGATACTGCTGTTCAGCCCTTGCAGCGATTCAGCCTACTTCTAGGCAATTCCATGGGGCCCTGCAGGCTCACACACTCACAGCTACACGGGAGGTGAATAAAGGCCGGAGAGGAAGCCAGACAGGATTTGCTTCTTTTGCTTGCACCACAATGCAGTGCTGAAAGAGGAGGAATCTACATAAAAACGCCTTCCTGGCAACGCCCAAATGCCCTGCTGCCATGCAGATAAACACTGGCAGCGGCAGCAAGTGCATGCCCACAGCCACCCCTTGTTCCTTCACACCTTGTATCAGCTGTAATCCAGTCCAGTCCAGTGCTGCCTGCTGAGCAGCACTGACCAACACTGCCTGGGCCCAGGCTTTTATCTCTGAGGCCCCATTATGATGTCAGAAAGCTGGCTCTGGAATCCTGAGGGCTCCACTATGACACGTGCAAAGTTCCGTCTGAACTTTATATAAGACGGTGAGGCTCAGTCAGTCACTCAGTGTTGCCTGAGAGGGCAACACTGCAACAGCCGGCCGCCAGGCTGTCTTTTTTTTGCACAGCTAGTTGCCTCCAGGAGGCCACAAGAGGGAGACAAGGGACTGCAAAATGGAAAATAGGCATCCACCAACTTTACAGACAACTTCTCCTTGCTCCTACAACCTCCATCCTTGCACAGTTTGTTATTCTTCTAGGTAACATAGTAACAAATCCAAATTGCTGCTCTCTTTGTAGGCAAGCAAGGCTTTGTTGCAACTGCAATTCTTACTTCTTCTTGAAATGTAGGGACGACAGTACATTCCATCACATCCATCTAGTGTACACAGGTAGGTCCATTGTGGCGGGCAGGCGAGCGGGCGGGCTGCTTTATTGGCTGTTTGCTGTTCCCCTACTCCACTCCACTATTTGACTGTTGTGCTGCATCAATCAATCAATCAATCAATCAATCAATCAATCAATCAATCAATCAGTGGCTGGCTCAGGTGCAGCTCTTTAACTTACCTAAAAGGGAGGGCGGAGAGAAGACAAGGAAGGTGAATGAGGTGTTCCAATGTGAAATGCCGGAAACACAGAAACACAGACGACACACAACAAGAGGTGGCAATCTATTCATTAATTGCATTTAATCAATGAGCTCATTATCACTCATGCATTGTCCAACAGGTGTTGAAATAATGGGATTAAAAGGGGAGATCCCTTCAGAAAGACAGAAACAATAGCAAAGACAAAAAACACTTTTGGAATCTGCTTTTAGTCAACACATAAGGAAAGGGTGCACCAGTCCTGGAAATACTGCAATACCAGGTCAATGCGTGGAGTGGACAGAGCAAGCTCTATTTCCATCTCCCTGTTCTAAAAATCCATTTAATATATGGTCCCCAGATAGGGGACGTATCAGATATTAAACTGATAAGAACAGATACTACACTTGATCTTAGCCAAAAGGCCGAGAAGCGATAACCCGAACGGGCCGCGCGTTGCCCGAGCCTGCCCGATACTGCTGTTCAGCCCTTGCAGCGATTCAGCCTACTTCTAGGCAATTCCATGGGGCCCTGCAGGCTCACACACTCACAGCTACACGGGAGGTGAATAAAGGCCGGAGAGGAAGCCAGACAGGATTTGCTTCTTTTGCTTGCACCACAATGCAGTGCTGAAAGAGGAGGAATCTACATAAAAACGCCTTCCTGGCAACGCCCAAATGCCCTGCTGCCATGCAGATAAACACTGGCAGCGGCAGCAAGTGCATGCCCACAGCCACCCCTTGTTCCTTCACACCTTGTATCAGCTGTAATCCAGTCCAGTCCAGTGCTGCCTGCTGAGCAGCACTGACCAACACTGCCTGGGCCCAGGCTTTTATCTCTGAGGCCCCATTATGATGTCAGAAAGCTGGCTCTGGAATCCTGAGGGCTCCACTATGACACGTGCAAAGTTCCGTCTGAACTTTATATAAGACGGTGAGGCTCAGTCAGTCACTCAGTGTTGCCTGAGAGGGCAACACTGCAACAGCCGGCCGCCAGGCTGTCTTTTTTTTGCACAGCTAGTTGCCTCCAGGAGGCCACAAGAGGGAGACAAGGGACTGCAAAATGGAAAATAGGCATCCACCAACTTTACAGACAACTTCTCCTTGCTCCTACAACCTCCATCCTTGCACAGTTTGTTATTCTTCTAGGTAACATAGTAACAAATCCAAATTGCTGCTCTCTTTGTAGGCAAGCAAGGCTTTGTTGCAACTGCAATTCTTACTTCTTCTTGAAATGTAGGGACGACAGTACATTCCATCACATCCATCTAGTGTACACAGGTAGGTCCATTGTGGCGGGCAGGCGAGCGGGCGGGCTGCTTTATTGGCTGTTTGCTGTTCCCCTACTCCACTCCACTATTTGACTGTTGTGCTGCATCAATCAATCAATCAATCAATCAATCAATCAATCAATCAATCAATCAATCAGTGGCTGGCTCAGGTGCAGCTCTTTAACTTACCTAAAAGGGAGGGCGGAGAGAAGACAAGGAAGGTGAATGAGGTGTTCCAATGTGAAATGCCGGAAACACAGAAACACAGACGACACACAACAAGAGGTGGCAATCTATTCATTAATTGCATTTAATCAATGAGCTCATTATCACTCATGCATTGTCCAACAGGTGTTGAAATAATGGGATTAAAAGGGGAGATCCCTTCAGAAAGACAGAAACAATAGCAAAGACAAAAAACACTTTTGGAATCTGCTTTTAGTCAACACATAAGGAAAGGGTGCACCGGTCCTGGAAATACTGCAATACCAGGTCAATGCGTGGAGTGGACAGAGCAAGCTCTATTTCCATCTCCCTGTTCTAAAAATCCATTTAATATATGGTCCCCAGATAGGGGACGTATCAGATATTAAACTGATAAGAACAGATACTACACTTGATCTTAGCCAAAAGGCCGAGAAGCGATAACCCGAACGGGCCGCGCGTTGCCCGAGCCTGCCCGATACTGCTGTTCAGCCCTTGCAGCGATTCAGCCTACTTCTAGGCAATTCCATGGGGCCCTGCAGGCTCACACACTCACAGCTACACGGGAGGTGAATAAAGGCCGGAGAGGAAGCCAGACAGGATTTGCTTCTTTTGCTTGCACCACAATGCAGTGCTGAAAGAGGAGGAATCTACATAAAAACGCCTTCCTGGCAACGCCCAAATGCCCTGCTGCCATGCAGATAAACACTGGCAGCGGCAGCAAGTGCATGCCCACAGCCACCCCTTGTTCCTTCACACCTTGTATCAGCTGTAATCCAGTCCAGTCCAGTGCTGCCTGCTGAGCAGCACTGACCAACACTGCCTGGGCCCAGGCTTTTATCTCTGAGGCCCCATTATGATGTCAGAAAGCTGGCTCTGGAATCCTGAGGGCTCCACTATGACACGTGCAAAGTTCCGTCTGAACTTTATATAAGACGGTGAGGCTCAGTCAGTCACTCAGTGTTGCCTGAGAGGGCAACACTGCAACAGCCGGCCGCCAGGCTGTCTTTTTTTTGCACAGCTAGTTGCCTCCAGGAGGCCACAAGAGGGAGACAAGGGACTGCAAAATGGAAAATAGGCATCCACCAACTTTACAGACAACTTCTCCTTGCTCCTACAACCTCCATCCTTGCACAGTTTGTTATTCTTCTAGGTAACATAGTAACAAATCCAAATTGCTGCTCTCTTTGTAGGCAAGCAAGGCTTTGTTGCAACTGCAATTCTTACTTCTTCTTGAAATGTAGGGACGACAGTACATTCCATCACATCCATCTAGTGTACACAGGTAGGTCCATTGTGGCGGGCAGGCGAGCGGGCGGGCTGCTTTATTGGCTGTTTGCTGTTCCCCTACTCCACTCCACTATTTGACTGTTGTGCTGCATCAATCAATCAATCAATCAATCAATCAATCAATCAATCAATCAGTGGCTGGCTCAGGTGCAGCTCTTTAACTTACCTAAAAGGGAGGGCGGAGAGAAGACAAGGAAGGTGAATGAGGTGTTCCAATGTGAAATGCCGGAAACACAGAAACACAGACGACACACAACAAGAGGTGGCAATCTATTCATTAATTGCATTTAATCAATGAGCTCATTATCACTCATGCATTGTCCAACAGGTGTTGAAATAATGGGATTAAAAGGGGAGATCCCTTCAGAAAGACAGAAACAATAGCAAAGACAAAAAACACTTTTGGAATCTGCTTTTAGTCAACACATAAGGAAAGGGTGCACCGGTCCTGGAAATACTGCAATACCAGGTCAATGCGTGGAGTGGACAGAGCAAGCTCTATTTCCATCTCCCTGTTCTAAAAATCCATTTAATATATGGTCCCCAGATAGGGGACGTATCAGATATTAAACTGATAAGAACAGATACTACACTTGATCTTAGCCAAAAGGCCGAGAAGCGATAACCCGAACGGGCCGCGCGTTGCCCGAGCCTGCCCGATACTGCTGTTCAGCCCTTGCAGCGATTCAGCCTACTTCTAGGCAATTCCATGGGGCCCTGCAGGCTCACACACTCACAGCTACACGGGAGGTGAATAAAGGCCGGAGAGGAAGCCAGACAGGATTTGCTTCTTTTGCTTGCACCACAATGCAGTGCTGAAAGAGGAGGAATCTACATAAAAACGCCTTCCTGGCAACGCCCAAATGCCCTGCTGCCATGCAGATAAACACTGGCAGCGGCAGCAAGTGCATGCCCACAGCCACCCCTTGTTCCTTCACACCTTGTATCAGCTGTAATCCAGTCCAGTCCAGTGCTGCCTGCTGAGCAGCACTGACCAACACTGCCTGGGCCCAGGCTTTTATCTCTGAGGCCCCATTATGATGTCAGAAAGCTGGCTCTGGAATCCTGAGGGCTCCACTATGACACGTGCAAAGTTCCGTCTGAACTTTATATAAGACGGTGAGGCTCAGTCAGTCACTCAGTGTTGCCTGAGAGGGCAACACTGCAACAGCCGGCCGCCAGGCTGTCTTTTTTTTGCACAGCTAGTTGCCTCCAGGAGGCCACAAGAGGGAGACAAGGGACTGCAAAATGGAAAATAGGCATCCACCAACTTTACAGACAACTTCTCCTTGCTCCTACAACCTCCATCCTTGCACAGTTTGTTATTCTTCTAGGTAACATAGTAACAAATCCAAATTGCTGCTCTCTTTGTAGGCAAGCAAGGCTTTGTTGCAACTGCAATTCTTACTTCTTCTTGAAATGTAGGGACGACAGTACATTCCATCACATCCATCTAGTGTACACAGGTAGGTCCATTGTGGCGGGCAGGCGAGCGGGCGGGCTGCTTTATTGGCTGTTTGCTGTTCCCCTACTCCACTCCACTATTTGACTGTTGTGCTGCATCAATCAATCAATCAATCAATCAATCAATCAATCAATCAATCAATCAATCAGTGGCTGGCTCAGGTGCAGCTCTTTAACTTACCTAAAAGGGAGGGCGGAGAGAAGACAAGGAAGGTGAATGAGGTGTTCCAATGTGAAATGCCGGAAACACAGAAACACAGACGACACACAACAAGAGGTGGCAATCTATTCATTAATTGCATTTAATCAATGAGCTCATTATCACTCATGCATTGTCCAACAGGTGTTGAAATAATGGGATTAAAAGGGGAGATCCCTTCAGAAAGACAGAAACAATAGCAAAGACAAAAAACACTTTTGGAATCTGCTTTTAGTCAACACATAAGGAAAGGGTGCACCGGTCCTGGAAATACTGCAATACCAGGTCAATGCGTGGAGTGGACAGAGCAAGCTCTATTTCCATCTCCCTGTTCTAAAAATCCATTTAATATATGGTCCCCAGATAGGGGACGTATCAGATATTAAACTGATAAGAACAGATACTACACTTGATCTTAGCCAAAAGGCCGAGAAGCGATAACCCGAACGGGCCGCGCGTTGCCCGAGCCTGCCCGATACTGCTGTTCAGCCCTTGCAGCGATTCAGCCTACTTCTAGGCAATTCCATGGGGCCCTGCAGGCTCACACACTCACAGCTACACGGGAGGTGAATAAAGGCCGGAGAGGAAGCCAGACAGGATTTGCTTCTTTTGCTTGCACCACAATGCAGTGCTGAAAGAGGAGGAATCTACATAAAAACGCCTTCCTGGCAACGCCCAAATGCCCTGCTGCCATGCAGATAAACACTGGCAGCGGCAGCAAGTGCATGCCCACAGCCACCCCTTGTTCCTTCACACCTTGTATCAGCTGTAATCCAGTCCAGTCCAGTGCTGCCTGCTGAGCAGCACTGACCAACACTGCCTGGGCCCAGGCTTTTATCTCTGAGGCCCCATTATGATGTCAGAAAGCTGGCTCTGGAATCCTGAGGGCTCCACTATGACACGTGCAAAGTTCCGTCTGAACTTTATATAAGACGGTGAGGCTCAGTCAGTCACTCAGTGTTGCCTGAGAGGGCAACACTGCAACAGCCGGCCGCCAGGCTGTCTTTTTTTTGCACAGCTAGTTGCCTCCAGGAGGCCACAAGAGGGAGACAAGGGACTGCAAAATGGAAAATAGGCATCCACCAACTTTACAGACAACTTCTCCTTGCTCCTACAACCTCCATCCTTGCACAGTTTGTTATTCTTCTAGGTAACATAGTAACAAATCCAAATTGCTGCTCTCTTTGTAGGCAAGCAAGGCTTTGTTGCAACTGCAATTCTTACTTCTTCTTGAAATGTAGGGACGACAGTACATTCCATCACATCCATCTAGTGTACACAGGTAGGTCCATTGTGGCGGGCAGGCGAGCGGGCGGGCTGCTTTATTGGCTGTTTGCTGTTCCCCTACTCCACTCCACTATTTGACTGTTGTGCTGCATCAATCAATCAATCAATCAATCAATCAATCAATCAATCAATCAATCAATCAATCAATCAGTGGCTGGCTCAGGTGCAGCTCTTTAACTTACCTAAAAGGGAGGGCGGAGAGAAGACAAGGAAGGTGAATGAGGTGTTCCAATGTGAAATGCCGGAAACACAGAAACACAGACGACACACAACAAGAGGTGGCAATCTATTCATTAATTGCATTTAATCAATGAGCTCATTATCACTCATGCATTGTCCAACAGGTGTTGAAATAATGGGATTAAAAGGGGAGATCCCTTCAGAAAGACAGAAACAATAGCAAAGACAAAAAACACTTTTGGAATCTGCTTTTAGTCAACACATAAGGAAAGGGTGCACCGGTCCTGGAAATACTGCAATACCAGGTCAATGCGTGGAGTGGACAGAGCAAGCTCTATTTCCATCTCCCTGTTCTAAAAATCCATTTAATATATGGTCCCCAGATAGGGGACGTATCAGATATTAAACTGATAAGAACAGATACTACACTTGATCTTAGCCAAAAGGCCGAGAAGCGATAACCCGAACGGGCCGCGCGTTGCCCGAGCCTGCCCGATACTGCTGTTCAGCCCTTGCAGCGATTCAGCCTACTTCTAGGCAATTCCATGGGGCCCTGCAGGCTCACACACTCACAGCTACACGGGAGGTGAATAAAGGCCGGAGAGGAAGCCAGACAGGATTTGCTTCTTTTGCTTGCACCACAATGCAGTGCTGAAAGAGGAGGAATCTACATAAAAACGCCTTCCTGGCAACGCCCAAATGCCCTGCTGCCATGCAGATAAACACTGGCAGCGGCAGCAAGTGCATGCCCACAGCCACCCCTTGTTCCTTCACACCTTGTATCAGCTGTAATCCAGTCCAGTCCAGTGCTGCCTGCTGAGCAGCACTGACCAACACTGCCTGGGCCCAGGCTTTTATCTCTGAGGCCCCATTATGATGTCAGAAAGCTGGCTCTGGAATCCTGAGGGCTCCACTATGACACGTGCAAAGTTCCGTCTGAACTTTATATAAGACGGTGAGGCTCAGTCAGTCACTCAGTGTTGCCTGAGAGGGCAACACTGCAACAGCCGGCCGCCAGGCTGTCTTTTTTTTGCACAGCTAGTTGCCTCCAGGAGGCCACAAGAGGGAGACAAGGGACTGCAAAATGGAAAATAGGCATCCACCAACTTTACAGACAACTTCTCCTTGCTCCTACAACCTCCATCCTTGCACAGTTTGTTATTCTTCTAGGTAACATAGTAACAAATCCAAATTGCTGCTCTCTTTGTAGGCAAGCAAGGCTTTGTTGCAACTGCAATTCTTACTTCTTCTTGAAATGTAGGGACGACAGTACATTCCATCACATCCATCTAGTGTACACAGGTAGGTCCATTGTGGCGGGCAGGCGAGCGGGCGGGCTGCTTTATTGGCTGTTTGCTGTTCCCCTACTCCACTCCACTATTTGACTGTTGTGCTGCATCAATCAATCAATCAATCAATCAATCAATCAATCAATCAATCAATCAATCAATCAGTGGCTGGCTCAGGTGCAGCTCTTTAACTTACCTAAAAGGGAGGGCGGAGAGAAGACAAGGAAGGTGAATGAGGTGTTCCAATGTGAAATGCCGGAAACACAGAAACACAGACGACACACAACAAGAGGTGGCAATCTATTCATTAATTGCATTTAATCAATGAGCGCATTATCACTCATGCATTGTCCAACAGGTGTTGAAATAATGGGATTAAAAGGGGAGATCCCTTCAGAAAGACAGAAACAATAGCAAAGACAAAAAACACTTTTGGAATCTGCTTTTAGTCAACACATAAGGAAAGGGTGCACCGGTCCTGGAAATACTGCAATACCAGGTCAATGCGTGGAGTGGACAGAGCAAGCTCTATTTCCATCTCCCTGTTCTAAAAATCCATTTAATATATGGTCCCCAGATAGGGGACGTATCAGATATTAAACTGATAAGAACAGATACTACACTTGATCTTAGCCAAAAGGCCGAGAAGCGATAACCCGAACGGGCCGCGCGTTGCCCGAGCCTGCCCGATACTGCTGTTCAGCCCTTGCAGCGATTCAGCCTACTTCTAGGCAATTCCATGGGGCCCTGCAGGCTCACACACTCACAGCTACACGGGAGGTGAATAAAGGCCGGAGAGGAAGCCAGACAGGATTTGCTTCTTTTGCTTGCACCACAATGCAGTGCTGAAAGAGGAGGAATCTACATAAAAACGCCTTCCTGGCAACGCCCAAATGCCCTGCTGCCATGCAGATAAACACTGGCAGCGGCAGCAAGTGCATGCCCACAGCCACCCCTTGTTCCTTCACACCTTGTATCAGCTGTAATCCAGTCCAGTCCAGTGCTGCCTGCTGAGCAGCACTGACCAACACTGCCTGGGCCCAGGCTTTTATCTCTGAGGCCCCATTATGATGTCAGAAAGCTGGCTCTGGAATCCTGAGGGCTCCACTATGACACGTGCAAAGTTCCGTCTGAACTTTATATAAGACGGTGAGGCTCAGTCAGTCACTCAGTGTTGCCTGAGAGGGCAACACTGCAACAGCCGGCCGCCAGGCTGTCTTTTTTTTGCACAGCTAGTTGCCTCCAGAAGGCCACAAGAGGGAGACAAGGGACTGCAAAATGGAAAATAGGCATCCACCAACTTTACAGACAACTTCTCCTTGCTCCTACAACCTCCATCCTTGCACAGTTTGTTATTCTTCTAGGTAACATAGTAACAAATCCAAATTGCTGCTCTCTTTGTAGGCAAGCAAGGCTTTGTTGCAACTGCAATTCTTACTTCTTCTTGAAATGTAGGGACGACAGTACATTCCATCACATCCATCTAGTGTACACAGGTAGGTCCATTGTGGCGGGCAGGCGAGCGGGCGGGCTGCTTTATTGGCTGTTTGCTGTTCCCCTACTCCACTCCACTATTTGACTGTTGTGCTGCATCAATCAATCAATCAATCAATCAATCAATCAATCAATCAATCAGTGGCTGGCTCAGGTGCAGCTCTTTAACTTACCTAAAAGGGAGGGCGGAGAGAAGACAAGGAAGGTGAATGAGGTGTTCCAATGTGAAATGCCGGAAACACAGAAACACAGACGACACACAACAAGAGGTGGCAATCTATTCATTAATTGCATTTAATCAATGAGCTCATTATCACTCATGCATTGTCCAACAGGTGTTGAAATAATGGGATTAAAAGGGGAGATCCCTTCAGAAAGACAGAAACAATAGCAAAGACAAAAAACACTTTTGGAATCTGCTTTTAGTCAACACATAAGGAAAGGGTGCACCGGTCCTGGAAATACTGCAATACCAGGTCAATGCGTGGAGTGGACAGAGCAAGCTCTATTTCCATCTCCCTGTTCTAAAAATCCATTTAATATATGGTCCCCAGATAGGGGACGTATCAGATATTAAACTGATAAGAACAGATACTACACTTGATCTTAGCCAAAAGGCCGAGAAGCGATAACCCGAACGGGCCGCGCGTTGCCCGAGCCTGCCCGATACTGCTGTTCAGCCCTTGCAGCGATTCAGCCTACTTCTAGGCAATTCCATGGGGCCCTGCAGGCTCACACACTCACAGCTACACGGGAGGTGAATAAAGGCCGGAGAGGAAGCCAGACAGGATTTGCTTCTTTTGCTTGCACCACAATGCAGTGCTGAAAGAGGAGGAATCTACATAAAAACGCCTTCCTGGCAACGCCCAAATGCCCTGCTGCCATGCAGATAAACACTGGCAGCGGCAGCAAGTGCATGCCCACAGCCACCCCTTGTTCCTTCACACCTTGTATCAGCTGTAATCCAGTCCAGTCCAGTGCTGCCTGCTGAGCAGCACTGACCAACACTGCCTGGGCCCAGGCTTTTATCTCTGAGGCCCCATTATGATGTCAGAAAGCTGGCTCTGGAATCCTGAGGGCTCCACTATGACACGTGCAAAGTTCCGTCTGAACTTTATATAAGACGGTGAGGCTCAGTCAGTCACTCAGTGTTGCCTGAGAGGGCAACACTGCAACAGCCGGCCGCCAGGCTGTCTTTTTTTTGCACAGCTAGTTGCCTCCAGGAGGCCACAAGAGGGAGACAAGGGACTGCAAAATGGAAAATAGGCATCCACCAACTTTACAGACAACTTCTCCTTGCTCCTACAACCTCCATCCTTGCACAGTTTGTTATTCTTCTAGGTAACATAGTAACAAATCCAAATTGCTGCTCTCTTTGTAGGCAAGCAAGGCTTTGTTGCAACTGCAATTCTTGCTTCTTCTTGAAATGTAGGGACGACAGTACATTCCATCACATCCATCTAGTGTACACAGGTAGGTCCATTGTGGCGGGCAGGCGAGCGGGCGGGCTGCTTTATTGGCTGTTTGCTGTTCCCCTACTCCACTCCACTATTTGACTGTTGTGCTGCATCAATCAATCAATCAATCAATCAATCAATCAATCAATCAATCAGTGGCTGGCTCAGGTGCAGCTATTTAACTTACCTAAAAGGGAGGGCGGAGAGAAGACAAGGAAGGTGAATGAGGTGTTCCAATGTGAAATGCCGGAAACACAGAAACACAGACGACACACAACAAGAGGTGGCAATCTATTCATTAATTGCATTTAATCAATGAGCTCATTATCACTCATGCATTGTCCAACAGGTGTTGAAATAATGGGATTAAAAGGGGAGATCCCTTCAGAAAGACAGAAACAATAGCAAAGACAAAAAACACTTTTGGAATCTGCTTTTAGTCAACACATAAGGAAAGGGTGCACCGGTCCTGGAAATACTGCAATACCAGGTCAATGCGTGGAGTGGACAGAGCAAGCTCTATTTCCATCTCCCTGTTCTAAAAATCCATTTAATATATGGTCCCCAGATAGGGGACGTATCAGATATTAAACTGATAAGAACAGATACTACACTTGATCTTAGCCAAAAGGCCGAGAAGCGATAACCCGAACGGGCCGCGCGTTGCCCGAGCCTGCCCGATACTGCTGTTCAGCCCTTGCAGCGATTCAGCCTACTTCTAGGCAATTCCATGGGGCCCTGCAGGCTCACACACTCACAGCTACACGGGAGGTGAATAAAGGCCGGAGAGGAAGCCAGACAGGATTTGCTTCTTTTGCTTGCACCACAATGCAGTGCTGAAAGAGGAGGAATCTACATAAAAACGCCTTCCTGGCAACGCCCAAATGCCCTGCTGCCATGCAGATAAACACTGGCAGCGGCAGCAAGTGCATGCCCACAGCCACCCCTTGTTCCTTCACACCTTGTATCAGCTGTAATCCAGTCCAGTCCAGTGCTGCCTGCTGAGCAGCACTGACCAACACTGCCTGGGCCCAGGCTTTTATCTCTGAGGCCCCATTATGATGTCAGAAAGCTGGCTCTGGAATCCTGAGGGCTCCACTATGACACGTGCAAAGTTCCGTCTGAACTTTATATAAGACGGTGAGGCTCAGTCAGTCACTCAGTGTTGCCTGAGAGGGCAACACTGCAACAGCCGGCCGCCAGGCTGTCTTTTTTTTGCACAGCTAGTTGCCTCCAGGAGGCCACAAGAGGGAGACAAGGGACTGCAAAATGGAAAATAGGCATCCACCAACTTTACAGACAACTTCTCCTTGCTCCTACAACCTCCATCCTTGCACAGTTTGTTATTCTTCTAGGTAACATAGTAACAAATCCAAATTGCTGCTCTCTTTGTAGGCAAGCAAGGCTTTGTTGCAACTGCAATTCTTACTTCTTCTTGAAATGTAGGGACGACAGTACATTCCATCACATCCATCTAGTGTACACAGGTAGGTCCATTGTGGCGGGCAGGCGAGCGGGCGGGCTGCTTTATTGGCTGTTTGCTGTTCCCCTACTCCACTCCACTATTTGACTGTTGTGCTGCATCAATCAATCAATCAATCAATCAATCAATCAATCAATCAATCAGTGGCTGGCTCAGGTGCAGCTCTTTAACTTACCTAAAAGGGAGGGCGGAGAGAAGACAAGGAAGGTGAATGAGGTGTTCCAATGTGAAATGCCGGAAACACAGAAACACAGACGACACACACAACAAGAGGTGGCAATCTATTCATTAATTGCATTTAATCAATGAGCTCATTATCACTCATGCATTGTCCAACAGGTGTTGAAATAATGGGATTAAAAGGGGAGATCCCTTCAGAAAGACAGAAACAATAGCAAAGACAAAAAACACTTTTGGAATCTGCTTTTAGTCAACACATAAGGAAAGGGTGCACCGGTCCTGGAAATACTGCAATACCAGGTCAATGCGTGGAGTGGACAGAGCAAGCTCTATTTCCATCTCCCTGTTCTAAAAATCCATTTAATATATGGTCCCCAGATAGGGGACGTATCAGATATTAAACTGATAAGAACAGATACTACACTTGATCTTAGCCAAAAGGCCGAGAAGCGATAACCCGAACGGGCCGCGCGTTGCCCGAGCCTGCCCGATACTGCTGTTCAGCCCTTGCAGCGATTCAGCCTACTTCTAGGCAATTCCATGGGGCCCTGCAGGCTCACACACTCACAGCTACACGGGAGGTGAATAAAGGCCGGAGAGGAAGCCAGACAGGATTTGCTTCTTTTGCTTGCACCACAATGCAGTGCTGAAAGAGGAGGAATCTACATAAAAACGCCTTCCTGGCAACGCCCAAATGCCCTGCTGCCATGCAGATAAACACTGGCAGCGGCAGCAAGTGCATGCCCACAGCCACCCCTTGTTCCTTCACACCTTGTATCAGCTGTAATCCAGTCCAGTCCAGTGCTGCCTGCTGAGCAGCACTGACCAACACTGCCTGGGCCCAGGCTTTTATCTCTGAGGCCCCATTATGATGTCAGAAAGCTGGCTCTGGAATCCTGAGGGCTCCACTATGACACGTGCAAAGTTCCGTCTGAACTTTATATAAGACGGTGAGGCTCAGTCAGTCACTCAGTGTTGCCTGAGAGGGCAACACTGCAACAGCCGGCCGCCAGGCTGTCTTTTTTTTGCACAGCTAGTTGCCTCCAGGAGGCCACAAGAGGGAGACAAGGGACTGCAAAATGGAAAATAGGCATCCACCAACTTTACAGACAACTTCTCCTTGCTCCTACAACCTCCATCCTTGCACAGTTTGTTATTCTTCTAGGTAACATAGTAACAAATCCAAATTGCTGCTCTCTTTGTAGGCAAGCAAGGCTTTGTTGCAACTGCAATTCTTACTTCTTCTTGAAATGTAGGGACGACAGTACATTCCATCACATCCATCTAGTGTACACAGGTAGGTCCATTGTGGCGGGCAGGCGAGCGGGCGGGCTGCTTTATTGGCTGTTTGCTGTTCCCCTACTCCACTCCACTATTTGACTGTTGTGCTGCATCAATCAATCAATCAATCAATCAATCAATCAATCAATCAATCAATCAAGTGGCTGGCTCAGGTGCAGCTCTTTAACTTACCTAAAAGGGAGGGCGGAGAGAAGACAAGGAAGGTGAATGAGGTGTTCCAATGTGAAATGCCGGAAACACAGAAACACAGACGACACACAACAAGAGGTGGCAATCTATTCATTAATTGCATTTAATCAATGAGCTCATTATCACTCATGCATTGTCCAACAGGTGTTGAAATAATGGGATTAAAAGGGGAGATCCCTTCAGAAAGACAGAAACAATAGCAAAGACAAAAAACACTTTTGGAATCTGCTTTTAGTCAACACATAAGGAAAGGGTGCACCGGTCCTGGAAATACTGCAATACCAGGTCAATGCGTGGAGTGGACAGAGCAAGCTCTATTTCCATCTCCCTGTTCTAAAAATCCATTTAATATATGGTCCCCAGATAGGGGACGTATCAGATATTAAACTGATAAGAACAGATACTACACTTGATCTTAGCCAAAAGGCCGAGAAGCGATAACCCGAACGGGCCGCGCGTTGCC
>NW_027464185.1:127500-149165 GCF_050947455.1 Rhinoderma darwinii | reverse complement strand
GTAAAAAAAAAAACAGCGGGACCGACCCGCGAGCTAAGCCGACGGGGACTTCCAGGAGGTCGGCATGAGGTGGCCGCTCATACCGCTCTTGCCCTGGAAGTCCGCCGAGGACCGCGGGCGCTGTGGAGCTCCCACAAGGAAGCTGCCGGCATCCACAAGCTCCCACGGGGCCCCTCTATCCCCCCACGGGTGCAGAAGGCAGGCACACCGCCGCTAATAGGCGGAGCTGGCTCCCGGCCGCTGTCATGCATCACTCGCGGACCGGAAGTGCTTGGCAGCCGGGTGGACACGGCGGGACTCGCCGCGGGCGCTGTGGAGCTCGTACAGGGCTGCCCCCGGGCTGGCACAGCTTCCCCAAGGCTCCTCTATCCCCCCACGGGTGCAATAGCAGGCACACGCCGCACACGCCGCTCGTACACGGAGATGGCTCCCGGCCGCTTTCGGTAGGAGTCACCGAGGTGTCCTTGCTCGTGCAACTGCAGGTGGGCTTGAGGCTTCCGAAAGTACCATAAAAAAAAAAAGATTTTTTTATTAAGAAGGTAAAAAAAAAAACAGCGGGACCGACCCGCGAGCTAAGCCGACGGGGACTTCCAGGAGGTCGGCATGAGGTGGCCGCTCATACCGCTCTTGCCCTGGAAGTCCGCCGAGGACCGCGGACGCTGTGGAGCTCCCACAAGGAAGCTGCCGGCATGCAGCAGCTCCCACGGGGCCCCTCTATCCCCCCACGGGTGCAGAAGGCAGGCACACCGCCGCTGATAAGCGGAGCTGGCTCCCGGCCGCTGTCATGCATCACTCGCGGACCGGAAGTGCTTGTCAGCCGGGTGGACACGACGGGACTCGCCGCGGGCGCGTGGAGCTCCCACAAGGAAGCTGCCGGCATCCACAAGCTCCCACGGGGCCCCTCTATCCCCCCACGGGTGCAGAAGGCAGGCACACCGCCGCTAATAGGCGGAGCTGGCTCCCGGCCGCTGTCATGCATCACTCGCGGACCGGAAGTGCTTGGCAGCCGGGTGGACACGGCGGGACTCGCCGCGGGCGCTGTGGAGCTCGTACAGGGCTGCCCCCGGGCTGGCACAGCTTCCCCAAGGCTCCTCTATCCCCCCACGGGTGCAATAGGCAGGCACACGCCGCACACGCCGCTCGTACACGGAGATGGCTCCCGGCCGCTTTCGGTAGGAGTCACCGAGGTGTCCTTGCTCGTGCAACTGCAGGTGGGCTTGAGGCTTCCGAAAGTACCATAAAAAAAAAAAGATTTTTTTATTAAGAAGGTAAAAAAAAAAAACAGCGGGACCGACCCGCGAGCTAAGCCGACGGGGACTTCCAGGAGGTCGGCATGAGGTGGCCGCTCATACCGCTCTTGCCCTGGAAGTCCGCCGAGGACCGCGGGCGCTGTGGAGCTCCCACAAGGAAGCTGCTGGCATGCAGCAGCTCCCACGGGGCCCCTCTATCCCCCCACGGGTGCAGAAGGCAGGCACACCGCCGCTAATAGGCGGAGCTGGCTCCCGGCCGCTGTCATGCATCACTCGCGGACCGGAAGTGCTTGGCAGCCGGGTGGACACGGCGGGACTCGCCGCGGGCGCTGTGGAGCTCCTACAGGGCTGCCCCCCGGGCTGGCACAGCTTCCCCATGGCTCCTCTATCCCTCCACGGCTGCAATAGGCAGGCACACACCGCTCATACACGGAGCTGGCTCCCGGCCGCTTTCGGAAGGAGTCGCCGACGTGGCCTTGCTCGTGCAACTCCAGGTGGGCTTGGGGCTTCCGAAAATGCCATAAAAAAAAAAAAGATTTTTTTATAAGAAGGTAGAAAAATCAGCGGGACCGACCCGCGAGCGAGGCCGACGGGGCTTCTAGGAGGTCGGCATGAGGTGGCCGCGTCTACCGCTCGAAACCTGGAAGTCTGCAACGGGCGCTGCGGAGCTCGTACACGGCTGTCCCCGGTCTTGCACAGCTTCTCCATGGCTCCTCTATCCCCCCCATGGGTGCAATATAATTTTTTAAAAAAAAAACAATTTTAGTCATTATTAACCTAGTTCGGTCCCCACCGTTACAGTCGGATGTCAGCTGTAAGATACAGCTGAGATCCGGTGATGATGGCACCGACTCAGCTTCTGAGCCGGTGCCAAACATTGTACGTCATTTTGCGTGAAGTCAATGCTTTCCAGGACGTACATATACATCCAATGGCGGGAAGGGGTTAAGAAGGTAGAAAAATCAGCGGGACCGACCCGCGAGCGAGGCCGACGGGGACTTCTAGGAGGTCGGCATGAGGTGGCCGCGTCTACCGCTCGAAACCTGGAAGTCTGCAACGGGCGCTGCGGAGCTCGTACACGGCTGTCCCCGGTCTTGCACAGCTTCCCCATGGCTCCTCTATCCCCCCCATGGGTGCAATATAATTTTTTTTAAAAAAAACAATTTTAGTCATTATTAACCCCTTCCCGCCATTGGACGTATATGTACGTCCTGGAAAGCATTGACTTCACGCAAAATGACGTACAATGTTTGGCACCGGCTCAGAAGCTGAGTCGGTGCCATCATCACCGGATCTCAGCTGTATCTTACAGCTGACATCCGACTGTAACGGTGGGGACCGAACTAGGTTAATAATGACTAAAATTGTTTTTTATTAAAAAAATTATATTGCACCCATGGGGGGGATAGAGGAGCCATGGGTAAGCTGTGCAAGACCGGGGACAGCCGTGTACGAGCTCCGCAGCGCCCGTTGCAGACTTCCAGGTTTCGAGCGGTAGACGCGGCCACCTCATGCCGACCTCCTAGAAGTCCCCGTCGGCCTCGCTCGCGGGTCGGTCCCGCTGATTTTTCTACCTTCTTAACCCCTTCCCGCCATTGGACGTATATGTACGTCCTGGAAAGCATTGACTTCACGCAAAATGACGTACAATGTTTGGCACCGGCTCAGAAGCTGAGTCGGTGCCATCATCACCGGATCTCAGCTGTATCTTACAGCTGACATCCGACTGTAACGGTGGGGACCGAACTAGGTTAATAATGACTAAAATTGTTTTTTTTTAAAAAAATTATATTGCACCCATGGGGGGGATAGAGGAGCCATGGGGAAGCTGTGCAAGACCGGGGACAGCCGTGTACGAGCTCCGCAGCGCCCGTTGCAGACTTCCAGGTTTCGAGCGGTAGACGCGGCCACCTCATGCCGACCTCCTAGAAGTCCCCGTCGGCCTGGCTCGCGGGTCGGTCCCGCTGATTTTTCTACCTTCTTAATAAAAAAATCTTTTTTTTTTTTATGGCATTTTCGGAAGCCCCAAGCCCACCTGGAGTTGCACGAGCAAGGCCACGTCGGCGACTCCTTCCGAAAGCGGCCGGGAGCCAGCTCCGTGTATGAGCGGTGTGTGCCTGCCTATTGCAGCCGTGGAGGGATAGAGGAGCCATGGGGAAGCTGTGCCAGCCCGGGGGCAGCCCTGTAGGAGCTCCACAGCGCCCGCGGCGAGTCCCGCCGTGTCCACCCGGCTGCCAAGCACTTCCGGTCCGCGAGTGATGCATGACAGCGGCCGGGAGCCAGCTCCGCCTATTAGCGGCGGTGTGCCTGCCTTCTGCACCCGTGGGGGGATAGAGGGGCCCCGTGGGAGCTGCTGCATGCCGGCAGCTTCCTTGTGGGAGCTCCACAGCGCCCGCGGTCCTCGGCGGACTTCCAGGGCAAGAGCGGTATGAGCGGCCACCTCATGCCGACCTCCTGGAAGTCCCCGTCGGCTTAGCTCGCGGGTCGGTCCCGCTGTTTTTTTTTTTACCTTCTTAATAAAAAAATCTTTTTTTTTTTATGGTACTTTCGGAAGCCTCAAGCCCACCTGCAGTTGCACGAGCAAGGACACCTCGGTGACTCCTACCGAAAGCGGCCGGGAGCCATCTCCGTGTACGAGCGGCGTGTGCGGCGTGTGCCTGCCTATTGCACCCGTGGGGGGATAGAGGAGCCTTGGGGAAGCTGTGCCAGCCCGGGGGCAGCCCTGTACGAGCTCCACAGCGCCCGCGGCGAGTCCCGCCGTGTCCACCCGGCTGCCAAGCACTTCCGGTCCGCGAGTGATGCATGACAGCGGCCGGGAGCCAGCTCCGCCTATTAGCGGCGGTGTGCCTGCCTTCTGCACCCGTGGGGGGATAGAGGGGCCCCGTGGGAGCTTGTGGATGCCGGCAGCTTCCTTGTGGGAGCTCCACAGCGCCCGCGGCGAGTCCCGTCGTGTCCACCCGGCTGCCAAGCACTTCCGGTCCGCGAGTGATGCATGACAGCGGCCGGGAGCCAGCTCCGCCTATCAGCGGCGGTGTGCCTGCCTTCTGCACCCGTGGGGGGATAGAGGGGCCCCGTGGGAGCTGCTGCATGCCGGCAGCTTCCTTGTGGGAGCTCCACAGCGCCCGCGGTCCTCGGCGGACTTCCAGGGCAAGAGCGGTATGAGCGGCCACCTCATGCCGACCTCCTGGAAGTCCCCGTCGGCTTAGCTCGCGGGTCGGTCCCGCTGTTTTTTTTTTACCTTCTTAATAAAAAAATCTTTTTTTTTTTATGGTACTTTCGGAAGCCTCAAGCCCACCTGCAGTTGCACGAGCAAGGCCACCTCGGTGACTCCTACCGAAAGCGGCCGGGAGCCATCTCCGTGTACGAGCGGCGTGTGCGGCGTGTGCCTGCCTATTGCACCCGTGGGGGGATAGAGGAGCTTTGGGGAAGCTGTGCCAGCCCGGGGGCAGCCCTGTAGGAGCTCCACAGCGCCCGCGGCGAGTCCCGCCGTGTCCACCCGGCTGCCAAGCACTTCCGGTCCGCGAGTGATGCATGACAGCGGCCGGGAGCCAGCTCCGCCTATTAGCGGCGGTGTGCCTGCCTTCTGCACCCGTGGGGGGATAGAGGGGCCCCGTGGGAGCTTGTGGATGCCGGCAGCTTCCTTGTGGGAGCTCCACAGCGCCCGCGGCGAGTCCCGTCGTGTCCACCCGGCTGACAAGCACTTCCGGTCCGCGAGTGATGCATGACAGCGGCCGGGAGCCAGCTCCGCCTATCAGCGGCGGTGTGCCTGCCTTCTGCACCCGTGGGGGGATAGAGGGGCCCCGTGGGAGCTGCTGCATGCCGGCAGCTTCCTTGTGGGAGCTCCACAGCGCCCGCGGTCCTCGGCGGACTTCCAGGGCAAGAGCGGTATGAGCGGCCACCTCATGCCGACCTCCTGGAAGTCCCCGTCGGCTTAGCTCGCGGGTCGGTCCCGCTGTTTTTTTTTTTACCTTCTTAATAAAAAAATCTTTTTTTTTTTATGGTATTTTCGGAAGCCTCAAGCCCACCTGCAGTTGCACGAGCAAGGCCACCTCGGTGACTCCTACCGAAAGCGGCCGGGAGCCATCTCCGTGTACGAGCGGCGTGTGCGGCGTGTGCCTGCCTATTGCACCCGTGGGGGGATAGAGGAGCTTTGGGGAAGCTGTGCCAGCCCGGGGGCAGCCCTGTAGGAGCTCCACAGCGCCCGCGGCGAGTCCCGCCGTGTCCACCCGGCTGCCAAGCACTTCCGGTCCGCGAGTGATGCATGACAGCGGCCGGGAGCCAGCTCCGCCTATTAGCGGCGGTGTGCCTGCCTTCTGCACCCGTGGGGGGATAGAGGGGCCCCGTGGGAGCTTGTGGATGCCGGCAGCTTCCTTGTGGGAGCTCCACAGCGCCCGCGGCGAGTCCCGTCGTGTCCACCCGGCTGACAAGCACTTCCGGTCCGCGAGTGATGCATGACAGCGGCCGGGAGCCAGCTCCGCCTATCAGCGGCGGTGTGCCTGCCTTCTGCACCCGTGGGGGGATAGAGGGGCCCCGTGGGAGCTGCTGCATGCCGGCAGCTTCCTTGTGGGAGCTCCACAGCGCCCGCGGTCCTCGGCGGACTTCCAGGGCAAGAGCGGTATGAGCGGCCACCTCATGCCGACCTCCTGGAAGTCCCCGTCGGCTTAGCTCGCGGGTCGGTCCCGCTGTTTTTTTTTTACCTTCTTAATAAAAAAATCTTTTTTTTTTTATGGTACTTTCGGAAGCCTCAAGCCCACCTGCAGTTGCACGAGCAAGGCCACCTCGGTGACTCCTACCGAAAGCGGCCGGGAGCCATCTCCGTGTACGAGCGGCGTGTGCGGCGTGTGCCTGCCTATTGCACCCGTGGGGGGATAGAGGAGCTTTGGGGAAGCTGTGCCAGCCCGGGGGCAGCCCTGTAGGAGCTCCACAGCGCCCGCGGCGAGTCCCGCCGTGTCCACCCGGCTGCCAAGCACTTCCGGTCCGCGAGTGATGCATGACAGCGGCCGGGAGCCAGCTCCGCCTATTAGCGGCGGTGTGCCTGCCTTCTGCACCCGTGGGGGGATAGAGGGGCCCCGTGGGAGCTGCTGCATGCCGGCAGCTTCCTTGTGGGAGCTCCACAGCGCCCGCGGTCCTCGGCGGACTTCCAGGGCAAGAGCGGTATGAGCGGCCACCTCATGCCGACCTCCTGGAAGTCCCCGTCGGCTTAGCTCGCGGGTCGGTCCCGCTGTTTTTTTTTTTACCTTCTTAATAAAAAAATCTTTTTTTTTTTATGGTACTTTCGGAAGCCTCAAGCCCACCTGCAGTTGCACGAGCAAGGCCACCTCGGTGACTCCTACCGAAAGCGGCCGGGAGCCATCTCCGTGTACGAGCGGCGTGTGCGGCGTGTGCCTGCCTATTGCACCCGTGGGGGGATAGAGGAGCTTTGGGGAAGCTGTGCCAGCCCGGGGGCAGCCCTGTAGGAGCTCCACAGCGCCCGCGGCGAGTCCCGCCGTGTCCACCCGGCTGCCAAGCACTTCCGGTCCGCGAGTGATGCATGACAGCGGCCGGGAGCCAGCTCCGCCTATTAGCGGCGGTGTGCCTGCCTTCTGCACCCGTGGGGGGATAGAGGGGCCCCGTGGGAGCTTGTGGATGCCGGCAGCTTCCTTGTGGGAGCTGGGCATCGGCCGCGGCGAGTCCCGTAGTTCACCCGCCCGACAAGCACTTCCGGCCCGCGGCGGACTTCCAGGGCTCAAGCGGTAGGCGCGGCCACCTCATGCCGACCTCCTGGAACTCCCCCTCGGCCTCGCTCGCGTGTCTGTCTTCATTCACGTTTTGGAGAAAAAACCCTATGAGGTTTTTATTTTGGCCTTCAGCCAAGCAGCAATTCCAGGAGGCCGGGCATTTTGGCACCTCCCACCGGTGTAATTGGCGAGGTGACACTTTTAGGGGTGTGAATATCTCCTACGCCTGAAATACTGTGAGAGGGAGAACTTGCTCCGCCTCCCAAGTCCAACACTTCCAGGACGAGAGGAGGGCGGGAGGCGTTCCCTGCTTAGGCCGAATGCTGCTTCCACGGCGATAGCGGCACCAAGCCGCCCTCTCACGCCGCTGCCCTGGATGTCCCCTTCGGCCTCGCTCGCTGGTCGGGTCCGGTGTTTTTTTACCTTCTTAATAAAAAATTATTTTTTTTTTTATGTTATTTCCTGAAGCCCCAAGCCCACCTGCAGTTGCACGAGCAAGGCCACCTCGGCAACTCCTACCGAAAGCCGTGAACGAGGAAGTACAAACGGGAGCTGCTCCCGTTCCAAGCCGAGAAGGACTTCCATGGTGTGACCGGTAGGTAGTGGCACCTCCTGCCGTCCTCCTGGAAGTCCCCGTCGGCCTGGCTCACGGCTCGGTCCCGCTGTGTGTTTTACCTTCATAATAAAAAACACTTTTTTTTTTTATGGTATTTTCTGAAGTCCCAAGCCGACCTGCAGTTGCAGGAGCTCGGCCACCTCGGCAACTCCTACCGAAAGCCGTGAACGAGGAAGTACAAACGGGAGCTGCTCCCGTTCCAAGCCGAGAAGGACTTCCATGGTGTGACCGGTAGGTAGTGGCACCTCCTGCCGTCCTCCTGGAAGTCCCCGTCGGCCTGGCTCACGGCTCGGTCCCGCTGTGTGTTTTACCTTCATAATAAAAAACACTTTTTTTTTTTATGGTATTTTCTGAAGTCCCAAGCCGACCTGCAGTTGCAGGAGCTCGGCCACCTCGGCAACTCCTACCGAAAGCCGTGAACGAGGAAGTACAAACGGGAGCTGCTCCCGTTCCAAGCCGAGAAGGACTTCCATGGTGTGACCGGTAGGTAGTGGCACCTCCTGCCGTCCTCCTGGAAGTCCCCGTCGGCCTCGCTCGCAGGTCTGTCTTCATTGACGTTTTGGAGAAAAAACCCTATGAGGTTTTTATTTTGGGCCTCAGCCGGGCAGCAGTTCCATGAGCCCGGGTACTTTGGCACCTTACCCCGGTGTATTTGAGGTGGTGACACTTTTAGGGGTGTGAATATCTCCTTCACCTGAAATCCTGTGAGAGGGCATCTAGGTTTTGAGTTCCAAGTCCCAACGGTTCTTCCTAGCGGGAAGTCCTAACCGTTCCTGGCCGAGAGTGACTTCCAGGGTTTGAGCAATAGGTACCGGCCCGCCCTCTCACGGTGCCTCCTGGAAGTCCCCGTCGGCCTCGTTCGCTGGTCGGTCCGCTGCACCTTAACTTCCATGAAAGAACTTTGGTGCATTCTTTCTGGAGTCCCAGGCCGACCAGCAGTTGCAGGAGCTCGGCCAGCTCTGTGACTCCAACCGAGTACCATGAAGGAGGACGTGCTGCACGTTCTTGCGGGAGCTGCACCTGGTCCAACCCGAGAAGGACTTCCATGGTGTGACCGGTATGTAGTGGCACGTCATGCTGGCCTCCTGGAAGTTCCCGTCGGCCTTGCTCGCTGGTCGGTCCGCTGCACCTGAACTTCCACGAAAGAACTTTGATGCATTCTTTCTGGAGTCCCAGGCCGACCAGCAGTTGCAGGAGCTCGGCCACCTTGGCGACTCCAACCGAACACCTTGAAGGAGGACGTGCTGCACGTTCTAGCGGGAGCTGCACCTGGTCCAACCCGAGAATGACTTCCATGGTGTGACCGGTATGTAGTGGCACGTCATGCCGGCCCCCTGGAAGTCCCCGTCGGCCTCGCTGGCAGGTCTGTCTTCATTGACGTTTTGGAGGAAAAACCCTATGAGGTTTTTATTTTGGGCCTCAGCCGGGCAGCAGTTCCAGGAGCCCGGGTACTTTGGCACCTTACCCCGGTGTATTTGAGGTGGTGACACTTTTAGGGGTGTGAATATCTCCTTCACCTGAAATCCTGTGAGAGGGCATTTAGGTTTTGAGTTCCAAGTCCCAACGGTTCTTCCTAGCGGGAAGTCCTAACCGTTCGTGGCCGAGAGTGACTTCCAGGGTGTGAGCGATAGGCACCGGCCCTCTCATGGTGTCTCCTGGAAGTCCCCGTCGGCCTCGTTGGCTGGTCGGTCCGCTGCACCTGAACTTCCACGAAAGAACTTTGGTGCATTCTTTCTGGAGTCCCAGGCGGACCAGCAGTTGTAGGAGCTCGGCCACGTTGGCGACTCCAATCGAGAGTACCGTGAAGGAGGACGTGCTGCACGTTCTAGCGGGAGCTGCACCTGGTCCAACCCGAGAATGACTTCCATGGTGTGGCCGGTATGTAGTGGCACGCCATGCCGGCCTCCTGGAAGTCCCCGTCGGCCTAGCTCGTAGGTCTGTCTTCATTGACGTTTTGGAGGAAAAACCCTATGAGGTTTTTATTTTGGGCTTCAGCCGGGCAGCAGTTCCAGGAGCCCGGGTAAGTTGGCACCTTACCCCGGTGTATTTGAGGTGGTGACACTTTTAGGGGAGCGAATATCTCCTTCACCTGAAAACCTGTGAGAGGGCATTTCTGCTCCGCGTTCCAAGTCCCAACGGTTCTTCCTAGCGGGAAGTCCTAACCCTTCGTGGCCGAGAAGGACTTCCATGGTGTGACTGGTATGTAGTGGCACGTCATGCCGGCCTCCTGGAAGTCCCCGTCGGCCTCGTTGGCTGGTCGGTCCGCTGCACCTGAACTTCCACGAAAGAACTTTGGTGCATTCTTTCTGGAGTCCCAGGCCGACCAGCAGTTGTAGGAGCTCGGCCACGTTGGCGACTCCAATCGAGAGTACCGTGAAGGAGAACGTGCTGCACGTTCTAGCGGGAGCTGCACCTGGTCCAACCCGAGAATGACTTCCATGGTGTGGCCGGTATGTAGTGGCACGCCATGCCGGCCTCCTGGAAGTCCCCGTCGGCCTAGCTCGCAGGTCTGTCTTCATTGACGTTTTGGAGGAAAAACCCTATGAGGTTTTTATTTTGGGCTTCAGCCGGGCAGCAGTTCCAGGAGCCCGGGTAAGTTGGCACCTTACCCCGGTGTATTTGAGGTGGTGACACTTTTAGGGGTGCGAATATCTCCTTCACCTGAAATCCTGTGAGAGGGCATTTAGGTTTTGAGTTCCAAGTCCCAACGGTTCTTCCTAGCGGGAAGTCCTAACCGTTCGTGGCCGAGAGTGACTTCCAGGGTGTGAGCGATAGGCACCGGCCCTCTCATGGTGTCTCCTGGAAGTCCCCGTCGGCCTCATTGGCTGGTCGGTCCGCTGCACCTGAACTTCCACGAAAGAACTTTGGTACATTCTTTCTGGAGTCCCAGGCCGACCAGCAGTTGTAGGAGCTCGGCCACGTTGGCGACTCCAATCGAGAGTACCGTGAAGGAGGACGTGCTGCACGTTCTAGCGGGAGCTGCACCTGGTCCAACCCGAGAAGGACTTCCATGGTGTGACCGGTATGTAGTGGCACGTCATGCCGGCCTCCTGGAACTCCCCGTCGGCCTCGCTGGCAGGTCTGTCTTCATTGACGTTTTGGAGGAAAAACCCTATGAGGTTTTTATTTTGGGCTTCAGCCGGGCAGCAGTTCCAGGAGCCCGGGTAAGTTGGCACCTTACCCCGGTGTATTTGAGGTGGTGACACTTTTAGGGGTGCGAATATCTCCTTCACCTGAAATCCTGTGAGAGGGCATTTTGGTTTCGTGTTCCAAGTCCCTACGGTTCTTCCTAGCGGGAAGTCCTAACCGTTCGTGGCCGAGAGTGACTTCCAGGGTGTGAGCGATAGGCACCGGCCCTCTCATGGTGTCTCCTGGAAGTCCTCGTCGGCCTCGTCCACCTGTCGTTAAGCTGTGAGAGGAGCACGTGCTCCCGCGCCGTTTGAGTCTTTGGAATTTGTCCAAGACTCCTCAGATCGATCTGGCTCCCCGCGACCCGGCGGCGGAGGGACCACTCGCTCGGCAGTGCTTTGGAGCCCTGTCGGTTACGGCGAGCGCGTCTTCCTCCCACACCGTCCGGGTCTGTTTCGCCCCCGGCCACCTACGGCCGGTGTCCCAAAAAGCCCGGCGGTCCTGCTAAGGCGGGTGCCGGTACCTCTCGCTCCCGCGAGGTGCGTTTGCTCAGTGCTGCTTCTATCACTCTAAAAGGCGTCCGAGAGTGCGCTGGTGTCGCCGGAGCCCGAGGCGCGAGAGAAAGCTTTAAACGACGGGGAGGCAGTGACCGCCCCCGTATGTCCGCTGCTCGCAAGGGCCTCTCTAGCCGAGGTGCTCCCAGGCGCACCCGCGCATGGGGCACGGTTGTTTCTCGCAAGTAGTCCAAAGCCGTCTTCCGCCTCGCCCGAGGCTGGAAGTGTCGGCGTGGCTCCCGCATGCAAGCCACACGCGGCTCCACGGTGGCTTCCCTCCCCCCCTCTCCGGAGGGGGCGGCCCCATCCCATGTGGAGCCGCTAAGCCGCCGGGAAAGCGGCCTCGGTTCCCCGTGGGCGACAAAGGCGTCCTCCTCGGCACTTTGCGAGCTGGGCCGCCGGAGAGAGCAGTTAACCCGGATTGTCGAGGTTGTCCGTTGCCTTTGTCCCATATTACCTAAGCCTGGTCCTTGTTACCTTACTGGTAAGGGTTAGGGACGCTGAGCGCGCTCCATCTTCTCGGCTCTATGTTGGGCTCTCTCTAAACAGGTCCTCGACTTAAGACCGACCGGTCTTCGTAGGCATCCTTCATCTCGGCAGGTTGCGAGCTGGGCCGCCGGTGAGAGCAGTTAACCCGGATTGTCGAGGTTGCCGTTGCCTTTGTCCCATATTACCTAAGCCTGGTCCTTGATACCTTACTGGTAAGGGTTAGGGACACTGAGCGCGCTCCATCTTCTCGGCTCTATGTTGGGCTCTCTCTAAACAGGTCCTCGACTTACGATGCTGCCCCGACCGACCGACCGGTCTTCGTAGGAGTCCTCCATCTCGGCAGGTTGCGAGCTGGGCCGCCGGTGAGAGCAGTTAACCCGGATTGTCGAGGTTGCCGTTGCCTTTGTCCCATATTACCTAAGCCTGGTCCTTGATACCTTACTGGTAAGGGTTAGGGACGATGAGCGCGCTCCATCTTCTCGGCTCTATGTTGGGCTCTCTCTAAACAGGTCCTCGACTTACGATTCTGCCCCGACCGACCGACCGGTCTTCGTAGGCGTCCTCCATCTCGGCAGGTTGCGAGCTGGGCCGCCGGTGAGAGCAGTTAACCCGGATTGTCGAGGTTGCCGTTGCCTTTGTCCCATATTACCTAAGCCTGGTCCTTGATACCTTACTGGTAAGGGTTAGGGACGATGAGCGCGCTCCATCTTCTCGGCTCTATGTTGGGCTCTCTCTAAACAGGTCCTCGACTTACGATTCTGCCCCGACCGACCGACCGGTCTTCGTAGGCTTCCTCCATCTCGGCAGGTTGCGAGCTGGGCCGCGGTGAGAGTATGTAGCCCGGACTGTCCTGAAGCGTCACAGTGGCATATTGAACACCCCGGTTGACTTACATTTATGTGGTCGCGAAACCTGGTTGCGGTCTCAGTGCCAATCTGCGTCCAACAACGGGGCTCTTGGTTGCTCTCTTTCCATGTGTCCTAGACTGTCTTCCGATGCCTTGGAAGGGTCGGTCGGTTGTTTGAAGGCATCCTCCTCCTCGGCAGGTTGAGAGCTGGCCCGCGGTGAGAGTATGTAGCCCGGACTGTCCTGAAGCGTCACAGTGGCATATTGAACACCCCGGTTGACTTACATTTATGTGGTCGCGAAACCTGGTTGCGGTCTCAGTGCCAATCTGCGTCCAACAACGGGGCTCTTGGTTGCTCTCTTTCCATGTGTCCTAGACTGTCTTCCGATGCCTTGGAAGGGTCGGTCGGTTGTTTGAAGGCATCCTCCTCCTCGGCAGGTTGAGAGCTGGCCCGCGGTGAGAGTATGTAGCCCGGACTGTCCTGAAGCGTCACAGTGGCATATTGAACACCCCGGTTGACTTACATTTATGTGGTCGCGAAACCTGGTTGCGGTCTCAGTGCCAATCTGCGTCCAACAACGGGGCTCTTGGTTGCTCTCTTTCCATGTGTCCTCGACTGTCTTCCGATGCCTTGGAAGGGGGGTCGGTTGTTTGAAGGTGTCCTCCTGCTCGGCAGGTTTCGAGCTGGGCCGTCGGTGAGAGCAGGTAGCCGGGATTGTCCTGGGGCGCGTCGTAGCAGTTATGCCAACCCATGTCCTGCAGACCTGGGCCGCTTCCGAGCGGTGACCAGGTTGTACCGGTACCAAGTTGGCAGCCAGCTGCGACCTCCCGCGGGGCTCTTGGTTGACCTCTTCTCTGCAAAGGTCCTGGACTTTCTCTGCTGCCTTGGAAAGTCGTCTTGTCCCCCTGGCACTGCGAGGCCGCCCACCTCCCGAGCGCAATAAATGAAGGTAGTCTCAGCACTTCGATGGAAGGGGGGACTACCTGGTTGATCCTGCCAGTAGCATATGCTTGTCTCCAAGATTAAGCCATGCACGTGTAAGTACACACGGCCGGTACAGTGAAACTGCGAATGGCTCATTAAATCAGTTATGGTTCCTTTGATCGCTCCAACCGTTACTTGGATAACTGTGGTAATTCTAGAGCTAATACATGCCGACGAGCGCTGACCACCCGGAACGCGTGCATTTATAGGACCAAAACCAATCCGAGGGCTTGGGCGGTGGGGTCGGGCTCCGGCCCTCCCTACGCTCTCCCCGGCCGTTCTGGTGACTCTAGATAACCTCGGGCCGATCGCACGTCCCCGTGACGGCGACGATACATTCGGACGTCTGCCCTATCAACTTTCGATGGTACTTTTTGCGCCTACCATGGTGACCACGGGTAACGGGGAATCAGGGTTCGATTCCGGAGAGGGAGCCTGAGAAACGGCTACCACATCCAAGGAAGGCAGCAGGCGCGCAAATTACCCACTCCCGACCCGGGGAGGTAGTGACAAAAAATAACAATACAGGACTCTTTCGAGGCTCTGTAATTGGAATGAGTACACTTTAAATCCTTTAACGAGGATCCATTGGAGGGCAAGACTGGTGCCAGCAGCCACGGGAAGAGGAGGAGTTTGTGTGTGCTGGTGTCAGAACAGGCTTGCTCCCTGAGGGGAGAGGTGTGTGAGCAGTGTGTGAGGTGCTTTCACATTTTGTAAGCCGAAAAACCCTTGCTGGATCCGGCTGGAGTTCCAGGCAGGGTCCCCACTTCTTTCCCAGGAGGAGTGGGGTCCTGGGGAGAGACCCCGGAGTCGGGGGTGAGTAAGGAGGAGGACACACTGGCCGCCGAAGCCGGGCGGGAGAGTGGCCGCAAGATGGAGGAGGCAGCCGGCATGCTACGACGGTCAGGGAGGATGTGCTTGAGGAGCGGCGGCTCCAATGAAGATTTGAGCCAGCACAGCCGCGGGGACGTGAAGGCTCTACTCGCCTTGGACACAGTGAGTCGGACTGGAGGAAGGACGGAGAGGCCCGCAGCAGCAGCCGGCGCAATGGCGGGAGCCGCTGCGGGAGTAAAGCTCGCGGCGGTGGATGCCGCCGGTGAAAGGAGTGACAAGGGAGAGAGCGGACGAGAGGTGCCGGGTATGTCAGAGACTGCCTGGTGCTCCGTGGTGTCGCACGGGGCAATAGGCGAAATCCTGGATATGGAGGACCTCGAGTACCGGCTCGAGGACTGGCCGGTATTAGCCCCAAGGGAGCCGCAACAGCAGTTCCGGCAAAGGGTAACGGCAGTTACGAGCCTGTACATGGCTTCAGAGGAGGAGAGACTGGCCCTGAAGCAGTCTCTTGCTGATCAACGGTATCGCGCGGATCACTGTTCAAAGAATAAAAGACCGGCAATTTCAAAGAAGATAAAGGAGCTGAAGGAGCGTATAAGCTTCCTGGAGACCAGGCTGGACTTGATTTTGCAGTCCTCGGGGAGTTTTCGCCAGAGACTGTTAAGATGGAAAAAGTCTCTGGGGAAAAGAGCATTGGAACAGGGCCAGGAATCGGCCCAGGAATCAGCCCAAGATGCAGGCCAAGAGGCAAGCGAGGAGTTAATCCCTGAGTCGGCCTCAATCAAGCAGGGAGGAAGCGAGGCACAGGTGTCTGAGTGCAGCCAGGTATCAGAGGGCAGCCTCCCTTGTGCACAGCGGGAGCGTGCTGTGAAGCCTGAAATGAAAGTGCGAGATGGAGCGAGGCACCGACCATCGGGTGTCCTCATGTCGCTGAGCAGTTCCGAGGGCTCAGGGGAATCGTGGTCGGAGTCGGAGGAGACCGGACGCAGTGGCGGTCCCGGGGGACTCCTGACGGCCAGGACTAGGCAGGTGCGGTCCCCACCGGTGAACTTCGGGGATTTCACATTCGGAGGGGATCCGGTGTCGGACGACCTGTCTAGCAAGGCCGAAAGGAGAAGGAGGCGGAAGGCAGAGAAGGCAGGTAAGACTCCAATCATGGAGGAGCGTCTTGTGTTTGTACCCCTTTGTAAGCCCGACGTACTCCCTGTCCCCCGGGATGCCATTGCAAACCCCTCTGGTCAGCCCACTCCTGATCCTGCAGTGGATCGGGGGTCTGACGGAGGGGAGATTATGTGTAGCCCTCCCGCTGGGCAGGTTCCGAAGATCAGTGGCACTGCTGCCGCCAGATCTAGTGGCGGTAGCAGTGCGGTGGCGAGACTGGCTGAGAGGCCGGACAGTTTGGTGGCAAATAAGAACGTAGTGCTCGGTCCCAAGCAGTTGGGCACGGGCGCTATGTGTATCCCCTTGGGGGAGAACAAGTTGGTGCCCAGAGTGGTGCTTTCCCCTGCAAAGTTGCGCCCGGTGGAGGAGGAAGCAACCAGGGAAACAAATTTTGACATTATGGCTGGCTCAGCAAGGGTGAAAGAGTCCTGCAGGCAGGAAAACGCGCCTGCAGGAAAAAACGCATGCAAAAACGCATGTGGTGTGAATGGGGGTGAAAAAAGTGAAAATTCAATTGTGATGGAAGATGGTGGGGGGAATGTTTCTGGGGAAGAAATAAAGGTGGGAGAGGGGTTGGGAGATGTAAATGGTGTAAATGGTGTGGATGGGGGTGTAAATGGTGTGGATGGGGGTGTAAATTGGGGTATGATTTTGAATGGGGGTGAGGAGCATATGGAATTACAGGAGGTGGATGCAGCTCCCGGAGATGGCCCGGAAGGGGGATTGATGGAGGTTAGCCCAAGGGGGGGCTCACTGGAAAGTGGGGCGCCTGTTGTCAAAGTGTCTACTGGGGCTCCGGGAGCTGTACAGGTGGGAAGGTCCTATGCTGCAGCCGCAGCGGGCCCGAGTGCCCCTTTGTCCGCGGGTGCCGTGCATGGTAACTTGCAACGGCGCCTTGCGGAGGCCCTAAGGAGAGGCGAGAGCTCTGTCCAAATAGGGGGTGAGCAGGTTGACCTGTCTTTCTGGTACGAGAAGTACGGACAGGCTGCCTTCCGAGAAAATCAAGGGAAGGGACCACCAGTGTGGTCTCTTCCGACAGGGGGACCCGGGGGTGTCCGCAGGAATGTGGCCCGTCTCCGGTGGGTCGGTAAGGAAGCTAGCCCCCCAAGATCTAGGGTTGTGGAGCTGCTCCTGGAGATGGGAGTTAGGGCTAATGATATCTATGCCCTGATCCATCCCTACGGCACCTCGGTGTTCGATGTCAGCTTCATGACGGCAGAGGGGTTGGAATCCTTCTGGTCCCGTCATGAGCTGGCACGGGCATTGCCCCAGTGGCAGGGTTTCGCCGTTCAGGCCGTTTCAAGGCAGAGTGAGGTCATCAAGAGAGTGACCATTTTGACTAGTAATGAGTCACTCTCTTGCATTGATATAATGACCTGGGTGGAGAGGTATGGCGAGGTCAAAGGAATGCCCCAAAAAAATCGGGACGAGCACGGGATTTGGTCTGGTGCCTGAACCTTTTCCGTGAAGTTAAAGGTCCAGGGGAACTCGGTGTCCCACATGCCCTCCTCTGCTTTCTTGGGGAGGGACAGGATCCTGGTCTTTTACCAGGGGCAGCCGAAGGTCTGTCACAAGTGCGGCAGCCCCACACACTTTAGCGCACAGTGTAAGGAGAGGAGGTGTGCGCTGTGTGGGGCTTTGGGCCATCTTGCCGCCACTTGTAAGGACATTAGGTGTAACCTGTGCGGTGACCTAGGTCACCCCTTTAGCCGCTGTCCGCGCTCCTTCGCCAACCTGGTCTTCAACCCGGTGGCGCCTAGCCTTGCCAGTGGTAGTGGTCGTGGTGATGGTGTCGCTGGGGAGGGGGCTGGGGAGGATGGAGGGGTGATAGGGTCGAGGAAGGTAAGGACCCTGCCTCCTTCTAAAACGAAGAGGCAGGAGTGCCGCCGACTTGAGAGGGAGCAGGGGGGGCCCCAAAGCCATGGGGTTCAGTCTGCCGTCCCTCAGGAGGCTGGTATGTCTGCGGAGGCCCTTGGGGACGGTGGGGTAGAGGAAGAGATCAGGAGACTGGTGAGGAGGAGAGGAGAAGCCCCCTCTAGTGGGTCCTCGTACTATGGAAGTTTGGACGAGGACGAAGTGAGGGGGCAAGACAAAAGAGAGGACACTGGTAGGAAGACCCTATGCAAGACCAGGGCTCCTAAATTAAAAACATCCAAGACCGGCCAGATCCCAAAGGAGGGCTTGACTGGCTCCCCCCTGATAGGGCTCTCCAACCGGTACCAAGCCCTTCGGGAGGACATCTCCTCCTCTTCGGAAGAAGAGGAGGGCGGGGGTGAGGTATCGGTGCGAAGGTCGGGTCCTTCGGGAGGTGCTGGACCCTCGAACCAGGTAGTAGGCCAAATGCCTGGGGAGGGGGTTGTCACGGCACTAGTGGACAAAGGGGGGGGTGGGGAAACGGGGATGGTGGCGGGGGTGGTGGCGGGGGATGGGAGTGTAAATATTGTTTGTAATGTTGTGGACTCACTCTCTCCTCTTTTGGTTCCAGAGATGAAAGACTTGGCTAAGGATATGGATCTCTCGGGTGTAAGTCTCAAGAGAGGCAACGAAGATTCCCCGGACCCAGATAGCGACGGGCTAACTGGGGGAGGGAAGAAGCTAGCGGTCGAACTCGATCACTCTTGATGGCGGTACCTACTCCGTTGACCCTGGCGAGTATTAATGTCGCCAGCATTAGGTCAGATGCGGCCAGATTCACGGCCTTTGATTTTCTCGGCCGGGTTGAGGCCGATGTTTTATTTTTGCAGGAGACCAGGGTGCCAGACCTGGCATCAGTGCATAAGGCCAGAAGGGAGTGGAGGCACGGGCCATCTTACTGGTCTCTTGCGGCCGAGCCGTATAGCGGAGTGGCTGTCCTTTTCAGGACAACAGAGGTAAAATGCCGACGAGTGATCGAGGTAGAAATGGGGAGGTGTCTGGTCTTGGACGTCTTCATGAAGGGGCAAGAGCTTAGGCTCATAAACATCTACGGTCCGCAAACCAAGTGGGACCGCAAATGCCTCTTTATGAAGATCAAGCCTTTTCTTTTTACCAGCCGTCAGGTGGTCTTTGGAGGAGACTTCAACACAGTTGTGAGGCAGAAGGACAGGAGGGGCTCCAAAGACAGGCTGGGTTATGACAGCGTCGCTTTAAATAGCATAGTTAGTGAGGCTCGTCTGGAGGATGTCCACATCAGGCACACCCCGGACCACAGTGGTTACACATACCATAGGGGTAGTCAGATTAGATCTAGAATAGACAGGTTTTATTTGAAGGGGGAGGCTGTCTTCTCGCCACTTGTGGTTGAGGAGGTAGAATTCTCCGATCACTGTTTAATTGTTTTTTCTTTGAACGTTGCAGAGACCCATCGGATGGGAAGGGGCTTTTGGAGATTGAATTCGGCACTCCTGGAAGAAGCGGAAGTCAGACAGTCCTTCGAGGATTTTCTGCAGAGCCAGGTACCTCTTTTGGGCCTTTGTAACAGTAAGTCAGAGTGGTGGGAGATGCTCAAGAAACGTGCAGCAAAATTCTTCCGCCAGCTTTCCAACTTTAGGAGCCTGGCCGGACACTGTCTGTACCAGGACCTAAGAAGGAAACTCGAGCAGCTTGTCTCGACAGGAGGTAGCCGCAAGGATATCTCCTGTGTGAAGTCCTTGCTTAAGAGGTGTCAGTATGATAGGCACACGTCCTTGGTTTTTGAGAGGGACTTCGGGAGGTATCGCTCGCCCGACCCTTACAAAAACTGTAGGATGTCAGTGGATTGCAAATATGTGGCAGGACTGATTGATAGTACGGGATCCCTGAACAGGTCCAAATCAGGGATCCTGGAGGTGGTCAGATCTTTCTACTCACACCTCTTGAGTAGGAAGGAACTAGATCGAGACAAAATGTCGGCTTTCCTGGCTGAAACCATTCCGGAGCCAAGGATAAGCCCCTCTCTTGGCGTTTTGACAGAGGAAATCAAGGAAGAGGAAGTAAAGAGGGCGATTGAAGGGTTAGCTCTTAAGAAATCGCCGGGACCGGATGGCTTAACGTTCGAGTTCTATAAGACCTTTGGGGAAGCTTTGATTCCCCTCTTGACTGGGGTTTTTAATGAGTGCCTATCCTCGGGCGCTCTGCCAAAGTCAATGGGTAGGTCAGCCTTGATCCTGCTGTCAAAGGGTAAAGATCCGTCCCGTATTGAGAACTGGCGTCCCATAGCGCTTCTCAATACGGACCGGAAGATTCTGGCAAAAGTACTGTTTAACAGGTTGGTCGAGTTTGCACCACAGCTCCTCTCGGGAGTCCAGCACTGCACTGTCCCAGGTCGAAGCACCTTTAGTGCTGTCCTGGGTGTCAGGGAGGCAGTGGAACAGGGCAGAGCTGGGCACTGGAAGGGGTACATGCTGTCTTTGGATCAGGCAAAAGCGTTTGACAGAGTTGATCATGAGTATCTCTGGTCCACCCTTTTGAGATACGGTCTGCCTGGGGGGTTTGTGAATTGGCTGAAAACATTGTACGCTGGGGCTGAGACTTTCCCACTGGTGAACGGTTGGGTTGGTCGTCCTTTCGTTGTGGACTCTGGTGTCTGTCAGGGTTGTCCTCTTAGCCCGCTGCTATACGTGTTCGCGATCGACCCCTTCCTTGTGAGGATTGATCGCGGGCCGTTGGTGGGTGTGAGGATGGACCTGGCGGTCGTGGAGTCTGCAGTAAGGACGATAGCGTATGCCGACGATGTCACTATCTTCGTCTCCTCGCAAGGGGAGGCGGAATGGGTGATGTCCGAGGTAGATCGCTACTCGGACGCGTCTGGGTCCAAGATCAATCTGGATAAGTGCGAAAGTCTCTGGTTGGGAGTGGGAGACGCAGATTTTTGTCTCCCAGACACCCTCCCTGTGCCCCAAGACACTGCAAAAGTTCTGGGCATAAATTTCGGCAGAGGTGACTATCCTACTCAAAATTGGGAGAGCAGACTGCAGATTGCCACCAAAAGGGTGAACCAGTGGAAAGGTTGGACTTTGACCTTCAGAGAAAGGATCAACTTGGGCAAAACATACCTGCTCCCATTGTTTATTTTTCTGGGCAGCATTTGTATCTTGCCAGAACCCTTCTGGACACGGGTCTACAGCCTGTTTTTCCAATTGTTATGGGGAAACAGGCTGAACCTAGTTAAGAGAGAGGTGACTTACCTAACAAGGAGACAAGGTGGGTTGGGTATGGTCAACCCGGTAGTGTTCCTAGTGAACACTTTTCTTAAATGTAATTTGGCAATCCTCTACAAAGAGAGGGCTCCTCTGTGGGTAGCTTCTTGCAAGGTGTGGTTTCAGCCTTTCTTCCAGGAATGGGAGAACGGAGGGCGAGTGAAGGATCTTCGATCGCAGCGGGGGCATCTCCCGGCTTACGTTGCCCCGGTTCTGAAGGTTGTCCGTCGATGGTGTCTGGGGAAGGATGAGGTGATCACGCTGCCGAGGAAACTCCTCGACATTAGGGTGATCGCCTCCTATTTCCAGGCATCTTTGGCCCTCAAGGACTGCCCAGGTAGGGATCTGAGGGAGGGGCTGACGCTTTTGAATTCAAACAGGATCCCCCAGAAGTATTGGGACTTGACCTGGCGCTGCTTCCATGGTAAGTTATATGTGAGGGGAAACTTGAAGTACAGGAACTCTGATGAAAGGGATTGTCCCCGGGAGGAGTGTGGCGACACGCTGGAAAGCATGGAGCACTTCCTGCTTCAGTGTCCTCTCAATATAGAGGTATACAACCAGGTGGGGATCTCCATCGGGTGGCCAGAGATGGAGAGCCTCTCCTATGCCGAGTGGGCCTATGGGGCGTACAGAGAAGTTGGTGACAGGGACCGATGCACTTTATTTCTAGTTAGTGCAGTGGTCAGGTTCTACACGTGGAACGCGCGGTGTCTAGTTTCGACGGGAAGAAAGACCCTCCAAAGGGAAGAGGTATGTAGTAACATCCTTGGTGACCTGGTGAAGGTGCGCTCTTTGGAGTTTGAAAGGCTGGGAGCACGTAAGGCCTCCCGCTTATGGAGAGGCTTTTCTTTTAGCGTGCCCTAGCCGTTCAAGCTTCTTCCTGGTGTAGGGCTGTAGTTTCAATCACCCTAGCCTTTTTGTTTT
>NW_027464185.1:82500-117500 GCF_050947455.1 Rhinoderma darwinii | reverse complement strand
CCCGGTGGGGGGGGCAGCGGGAGCAACCTGCATCCCCATGCCCAGCCAGAGTTCCAGGGTGATTGCAGGTAGGTCCCGTTGGGGGCCAGCGGGAGCAACATGCATCCTCATGCCCAGCCAGAGTTCCAGGGTGATTGGTGGTAGGTACCGGTGGGGGGGGCAGCGGGAGAAACCTACATCCCCATGCCCAGCCAGAGTTCCAGGGTGATTGGTGGTAGGTCCCGGTGGGGGGCAGCGGGAGAAACCTACATCCCCATGCCCAGCCAGAGTTCCAGGGTGATTGCTGGAAGGACCCGGTGGGGGGGCAGCGGGAGCAACCTGCATCCCCATGCCCAGCTAGAGTTCCAGGGTGATTGGTGGTAGGTCCCGGTGGGGGGGCAGCGGGAGCAACCTGCATCCCCATGCCCAGCCAGAGTTCCAGGGTGATTGGTGGTAGGTCCCGGTGGGGGGGCAGCGGGAGCAACCTGCATCCTCATGCCCAGCCAGAGTTCCAGGGTGATTGCAGGTAGGTCCCGTTGGGGGCCAGCGGGAGCAACATGCATCCCCATGCCCAGCCAGAGTTCCAGGGTGATTGCTGGAAGGACCCGGTGGGGGGGCAGCGGGAGCAACCTGCATCCCCATGCCCAGCTAGAGTTCCAGGGTGATTGGTGGTAGGTCCCGGTGGGGGGGCAGCGGGAGCAACCTGCATCCTCATGCCCAGCCAGAGTTCCAGGGTGATTGCTGGAAGGACCCGGTGGGGGGGCAGCGGGAGCAACCTGCATCCTCATGCCCAGCCAGAGTTCCAGGGTGATTGCAGGTAGGTCCCGTTGGGGGCCAGCGGGAGCAACATGCATCCCCATGCCCAGCCAGAGTTCCAGGGTGATTGGTGGTAGGTCCCGGTGGGGGGGCAGCGGGAGCAACCTGCATCCCCATGCCCAGCCAGAGTTCCAGGGTGATTGGTGGTAGGTACCGGTGGGGGGGCAGCGGGAGAAACCTACATCCCCATGCCCAGCCAGAGTTCCAGGGTGATTGGTGGTAGGTCCCGGTGGGGGGGCAGCGGGAGCAACCTGCATCCCCATGCCCAGCCAGAGTTCCAGGGTGATTGGTGGTAGGTCCCGGTGGGGGGCAGCGGGAGCAACCTGCATCCTCATGCCCAGCCAGAGTTCCAGGGTGATTGCAGGTATGTCCCGGTGGGGTGGAAGGGGGGGCAGCGGGACCAACCTGTGTCCCTATGCCCAGCCAGAGTTCCAGAGTGATTGCAGGTAGGTCCCGTTGGGGGCCAGCGGGAGCAACATGCATCCCCATGCCCAGCCAGAGTTCCAGGGTGATTGCAGGAAGGACCCGGTGGGGGGGGCAGCGGGAGCAACTTGCATCCCCATGCCCAGCCAGAGTTCCAGGATGATTGCAGGTATGTCCCGGTGGGGTGGAAGGGGGGGCAGCGGGACCAACCTGTGTCCCTATGCCCAGCCAGAGTTCCAGAGTGATTGCAGGTAGGTCCCGGTGGGGGGCCAGCGGGAGCAACCTGCATCCCCATGCCCAGCCAGAGTTCCAGGGTGATTGGTGGTAGGTCCCGGTGGGGGGGCAGCGGGAGCAACCTGCATCCTCATGCCCAGCCAGAGTTCCAGGGTGATTGCAGGTAGGTCCCGTTGGGGGCCAGCGGGAGCAACATGCATCCCCATGCCCAGCCAGAGTTCCAGGGTGATTGCTGGAAGGACCCGGTGGGGGGGCAGCGGGAGCAACCTGCATCCCCATGCCCAGCTAGAGTTCCAGGGTGATTGGTGGTAGGTCCCGGTGGGGTGGAAGGGGAGCAGCGGGAGCAACCTGCATCCCCATGCCCAGCCAGAGTTCCAGGGTGATTGCAGGTAGGTCCCGGTGGGGGGGCAGCGGGAGCAACTTGCATCTCCATGCCCAGCCAGAGTTCCAGGGTGATTGGTGGTAGGTCCCGGTGGGGTGGAAGGGGAGCAGCGGGAGCAACTTGCATCCCCATGCCCAGCCAGAGTTCCAGGGTGATTGCAGGTAGGTCCCGGTGGGAGTCAGCGGGAGCAACTTGCATCCCCATGCCCAGCCAGAGTTCCAGGGCGATTGCTGGTAGGTCCCGGTGGGGTGGAAGGGGGAGCAACCCGCATCTCCATGCCCAGCCAGAGTTCCAGGGTGATTGCTGGTAGGTCCCGGTGGGGTGGAAGGGGGGCAGCGGGAGCAACCTGCATCCCCATGCCCAGCCAGAGTTCCAGGGTGATTGGTGGTAGGTCCCGGTGGGGGGGCAGCGGGAGCAACCTGCATCCCCATGCCCAGCCAGAGTTCCAGGGTGATTGGTGGTAGGTCCCGGTGGGGGGGCAGCGGGAGCAACCTGCATCCTCATGCCCAGCCAGAGTTCCAGGGTGATTGCAGGTAGGTCCCGTTGGGGGCCAGCGGGAGCAACATGCATCCCCATGCCCAGCCAGAGTTCCAGGGTGATTGCTGGAAGGACCCGGTGGGGGGGCAGCGGGAGCAACCTGCATCCCCATGCCCAGCTAGAGTTCCAGGGTGATTGGTGGTAGGTCCCGGTGGGGGGGCAGCGGGAGCAACCTGCATCCTCATGCCCAGCCAGAGTTCCAGGGTGATTGCTGGAAGGACCCGGTGGGGGGGCAGCGGGAGCAACCTGCATCCTCATGCCCAGCCAGAGTTCCAGGGTGATTGCAGGTAGGTCCCGTTGGGGGCCAGCGGGAGCAACATGCATCCCCATGCCCAGCCAGAGTTCCAGGGTGATTGGTGGTAGGTCCCGGTGGGGGGGCAGCGGGAGCAACCTGCATCCCCATGCCCAGCCAGAGTTCCAGGGTGATTGGTGGTAGGTACCGGTGGGGGGGCAGCGGGAGAAACCTACATCCCCATGCCCAGCCAGAGTTCCAGGGTGATTGGTGGTAGGTCCCGGTGGGGGGGCAGCGGGAGCAACCTGCATCCCCATGCCCAGCCAGAGTTCCAGGGTGATTGGTGGTAGGTCCCGGTGGGGGGCAGCGGGAGCGACCTGCATCCTCATGCCCAGCCAGAGTTCCAGGGTGATTGCAGGTATGTCCCGGTGGGGTGGAAGGGGGGGCAGCGGGACCAACCTGTGTCCCTATGCCCAGCCAGAGTTCCAGAGTGATTGCAGGTAGGTCCCGTTGGGGGCCAGCGGGAGCAACATGCATCCCCATGCCCAGCCAGAGTTCCAGGGTGATTGCAGGAAGGACCCGGTGGGGGGGGCAGCGGGAGCAACTTGCATCCCCATGCCCAGCCAGAGTTCCAGGATGATTGCAGGTATGTCCCGGTGGGGTGGAAGGGGGGGCAGCGGGACCAACCTGTGTCCCTATGCCCAGCCAGAGTTCCAGAGTGATTGCAGGTAGGTCCCGGTGGGGGGCCAGCGGGAGCAACCTGCATCCCCATGCCCAGCCAGAGTTCCAGGGTGATTGGTGGTAGGTCCCGGTGGGGGGGCAGCGGGAGCAACCTGCATCCTCATGCCCAGCCAGAGTTCCAGGGTGATTGCAGGTAGGTCCCGTTGGGGGCCAGCGGGAGCAACATGCATCCCCATGCCCAGCCAGAGTTCCAGGGTGATTGCTGGAAGGACCCGGTGGGGGGGCAGCGGGAGCAACCTGCATCCCCATGCCCAGCTAGAGTTCCAGGGTGATTGGTGGTAGGTCCCGGTGGGGTGGAAGGGGAGCAGCGGGAGCAACCTGCATCCCCATGCCCAGCCAGAGTTCCAGGGTGATTGCAGGTAGGTCCCGGTGGGGGGGCAGCGGGAGCAACTTGCATCTCCATGCCCAGCCAGAGTTCCAGGGTGATTGGTGGTAGGTCCCGGTGGGGTGGAAGGGGAGCAGCGGGAGCAACTTGCATCCCCATGCCCAGCCAGAGTTCCAGGGTGATTGCAGGTAGGTCCCGGTGGGAGTCAGCGGGAGCAACTTGCATCCCCATGCCCAGCCAGAGTTCCAGGGCGATTGCTGGTAGGTCCCGGTGGGGTGGAAGGGGGAGCAACCCGCATCTCCATGCCCAGCCAGAGTTCCAGGGTGATTGCTGGTAGGTCCCGGTGGGGTGGAAGGGGGGCAGCGGGAGCAACCTGCATCCCCATGCCCAGCCAGAGTTCCAGGGTGATTGCAGGTAGGTCCCGGTGGGAGTCAGCGGGAGCAACTTGCATCCCCATGCCCAGCCAGAGTTCCAGGGTGATTGCTGGTAGGTAAGGAGATCCATTTGGTGACCAAACAGCAGTGAAAATAAAAAGGCCCAAATGTCAAAGAATGACACTTCTGCTACTGAAAGTGAAACATTTGAAAGTGAAACATTTAAAATCAAGTTAAAGTGGGGTATGTTCAAAAATGTCAGAGGCGGTGGTGAGCAGCAGAGGCAGGCCGGGGCAGAGTTCCAGGGCCAGGGGGTGACGGCAGGCAGCGTAGGCCGGGGCAGAGTTCCATGGCGGTGGGGAGAGGACTAGGCCTCAATCCAAGGAGATCCATTTGGTGACCAAGCAGCAGTGAAAATAAAAAGGCCCAAATGTCAAAGAATGCCATTTCTGCTACTGAAAGTGAAACATTTAAAATCAAGTTACAGTGGGGTATGTTCACAAATGTCAGAGGCGGTGGTGAGCAGCAGAGGCAGGCCGGGGCAGAGTTCCAGGGCCAGGGGTGTGACGGCAGGCAGCGTAGGCCGGGGCAGAGTTACAGGGCGGTGGGGAGAGGACTAGGCCTCAATCCAAGGAGATCCATTTGGTGACCAAGCAGCAGTGAAAATAAAAAGGCCCAAATGTCAAAGAATGACATTTCTGCTACTGAAAGTGAAACATTTGAAAGTGAAACATTTAAAATCAAGTTAAAGTGGGGTATGTTCAAAAATGTCAGAGGCGGTGGTGAGCAGCAGAGGCAGGCCGGGGCAGAGTTCCAGGGCCAGGGGTGTGACGGCAGGCAGCGTAGGCCGGGGCAGAGTTCCATGGCGGTGGGGAGAGGACTAGGCCTCAATCCAAGGAGATCCATTTGGTGACCAAGCAGCAGTGAAAATAAAAAGGCCCAAATGTCAAAGAATGCCATTTCTGCTACTGAAAGTGAAACATTTGAAAGTGAAACATTTAAAATCAAGTTAAAGTGGGGTATGTTCACAAATGTCAGAGGCGGTGGTGAGCAGCAGAGGCAGGCCGGGGCAGAGTTCCAGGGCCAGGGGGTGACGGCAGGCAGCGTAGGCCGGGGCAGAGTTCCAGGGCGGTGGGGAGAGGACTAGGCCTCAATCCAAGGAGATCCATTTGGTGACCAAGCAGCAGTGAAAATAAAAAGGCCCAAATGTCAAAGAATGCCATTTCTGCTACTGAAAGTGAAACATTTAAAATCAAGTTACAGTGGGGTATGTTCACAAATGTCAGAGGCGGTGGTGAGCAGCAGAGGCAGGCCGGGGCAGAGTTCCAGGGCCAGGGGTGTGACGGCAGGCAGCGTAGGCCGGGGCAGAGTTCCAGGGCGGTGGGGAGAGGACTAGGCCTCAATCCAAGGAGATCCATTTGGTGACCAAGCAGCAGTGAAAATAAAAAGGCCCAAATGTCAAAGAATGCCATTTCTGCTACTGAAAGTGAAACATTTGAAAGTGAAACATTTAAAATCAAGTTAAAGTGGGGTATGTTCACAAATGTCAGAGGCGGTGGTGAGCAGCAGAGGCAGGCCGGGGCAGAGTTCCAGGGCCAGGGGGTGACGGCAGGCAGCGTAGGCCGGGGCAGAGTTCCAGGGCGGTGGGGAGAGGACTAGGCCTCAATCCAAGGAGATCCATTTGGTGACCAAGCAGCAGTGAAAATAAAAAGGCCCAAATGTCAAAGAATGCCATTTCTGCTACTGAAAGTGAAACATTTAAAATCAAGTTACAGTGGGGTATGTTCACAAATGTCAGAGGCGGTGGTGAGCAGCAGAGGCAGGCCGGGGCAGAGTTCCAGGGCCAGGGGTGTGACGGCAGGCAGCGTAGGCCGGGGCAGAGTTCCAGGGCGGTGGGGAGAGGACTAGGCCTCAATCCAAGGAGATCCATTTGGTGACCAAGCAGCAGTGAAAATAAAAAGGCCCAAATGTCAAAGAATGCCATTTCTGCTACTGAAAGTGAAACATTTGAAAGTGAAACATTTAAAATCAAGTTAAAGTGGGGTATGTTCACAAATGTCAGAGGCGGTGGTGAGCAGCAGAGGCAGGCCGGGGCAGAGTTCCAGGGCCAGGGGGTGACGGCAGGCAGCGTAGGCCGGGGCAGAGTTCCAGGGCGGTGGGGAGAGGACTAGGCCTCAATCCAAGGAGATCCATTTGGTGACCAAGCAGCAGTGAAAATAAAAAGGCCCAAATGTCAAAGAATGCCATTTCTGCTACTGAAAGTGAAACATTTAAAATCAAGTTACAGTGGGGTATGTTCACAAATGTCAGAGGCGGTGGTGAGCAGCAGAGGCAGGCCGGGGCAGAGTTCCAGGGCCAGGGGTGTGACGGCAGGCAGCGTAGGCCGGGGCAGAGTTCCAGGGCGGTGGGGAGAGGACTAGGCCTCAATCCAAGGAGATCCATTTGGTGACCAAGCAGCAGTGAAAATAAAAAGGCCCAAATGTCAAAGAATGCCATTTCTGCTACTGAAAGTGAAACATTTGAAAGTGAAACATTTAAAATCAAGTTAAAGTGGGGTATGTTCACAAATGTCAGAGGCGGTGGTGAGCAGCAGAGGCAGGCCGGGGCAGAGTTCCAGGGCCAGGGGGTGACGGCAGGCAGCGTAGGCCGGGGCAGAGTTCCAGGGCGGTGGGGAGAGGACTAGGCCTCAATCCAAGGAGATCCATTTGGTGACCAAGCAGCAGTGAAAATAAAAAGGCCCAAATGTCAAAGAATGCCATTTCTGCAACTGAAAGTGAAACATTTGAAAGTGAAACATTTAAAATCAAGTTAAAGTGGGGTATGTTCAAAAATGTCAGAGGCGGTAGTGAACAGCAGAGGTAGGCCGGGGCAGAGTTCCAGGGCCAGGGGTGTGACGGCAGGCAGCGTAGGCCGGGGCAGAGTTCCAGGGCGGTGGGGAGAGGACTAGGCCTCAATCCAAGGAGATCCATTTGGTGACCAAGCAGCAGTGAAAATAAAAAGGCCCAAATGTCAAAGAATGACATTTCTGCAACTGAAAGTGAAACATTTGAAAGTGAAACATTTAAAATCAAGTTAAAGTGGGGTATGTTCAAAAATGTCAGAGGCGGTAGTGAACAGCAGAGGTAGGCCGGGGCAGAGTTCCAGGGCCAGGGGTGTGACGGCAGGCAGCGTAGGCCGGGGCAGAGTTCCAGGGCGGTGGGGAGAGGACTAGGCCTCAATCCAAGGAGATCCATTTGGTGACCAAGCAGCAGTGACAATAAAAAGGCCCAAATGTCAAAGAATGGCATTTCTGCTACTGAAAGTGAAACATTTGAAAGTGAAACATTTAAAATCAAGTTAAAGTGGGGTATGTTCAAAAATGTCAGAGGCGGTAGTGAACAGCAGAGGCAGACCGTGGCACAGTTCCAGGGCCAGAGTGTGATACTGTCCGCCGATAGATAACCCTTTGCACATTATCGTCATCATCATTATCAGCAGCAGTTGCTGTCAGCCAGCTCCAGAGTGTATGAGCGGGGTGTGCTGCCCATTGCAGCCCGGGGTAGAGGAGCCGTATGCAAGCTGTGCATGCCCGGTGGCAACAGTGTATGAGCTCCACAGCGCCAGCGGGGGGGGGGGGGGGTCCCACTATGTCCCAAGCCGCCTGACATGTACTTCCGGTCGGCTAGGAGGTGGCATGTCACCTGGGCTGTCAGCCAGCCCCAGAGTGTATGAGCGGCGTGTGCCTGCACCCGTGGGGGGGATACAGGAGCCATGGGGAAGCTGTGCAAGACCGGGGGCAGCCGTGTAGGAGCTCTGCAGCGCCCGCTGTGGACTTCCAGGGCAAGAGCGGTAGGAGCGGCCAACTCATGCCGACCTCCTGGAACTCCCCGTCGGCCTCGCTCGCGGGTCGGTCCCGCTGATTTTTCTACCTTCATAATAAAAAAATCTTTTTTTTTTTATGGCATTTTCGGAAGCCTCAAGCCCACCTGGAGTTGCACGAGCAAGGCCACCTCGGCGACTCCTTCCGAAAGCGGCCGGGAGCCAGTTCCGAGTATGAGCGGTGTGTGCCTGCCTATGGCACCTGTGGGGGGATAGAGGGGCCCCGTGGGAGCTTGTGCATACCGGCAGCTTCCTTGTGGGAGCTCCGCAGCGCCCGCGGCGAGTCCCGTTGTGTCCAGCCGGCTGACAAGCACTTCCGGTCCGCGAAGGATGCATGTCAGCGGCGGTGTGCCCGCTCCGGGTATGAGCGGCGTGTGCCTGCCTATGGCATCCTTGGGGGGATAGAGGAGCCATGGGGAAGCCGTGCCAGCCCGGTTGCAGCCGTGTACGAGCTCCTCAGCGCCAGCGTCGGAGTTTGAGGGCTTTAGCGGTATGCACGGCCAACTCATGCCGACCTCCTGGAACTCCCCGTTGGCTTCGCTCGCGGGTCGGTCCCGCTGATTTTTCTACCTTCATAATAAAAAAATCTTTTTTTTTTTATGGCATTTTCGGAAGCCTCAAGCCCACCTGGAGTTGCACGAGCAAGGCCACGTCGGCGTCTCCTTCCGAAAGCGGCCGGGAGCCAGTTCCGAGTATGAGCGGCGTGTGCCTGCCTTTTGCACCCGTGGGGGGATAGAGGGGCCCCTTGGGAGCTTGTACATGCCGGCAGCTTCCTTGTGGGAGCTCCACAGCGCCCGCGGCGAGTCCCGTTGTGTCCAGCCGGCTGACAAGCACTTCCGGTCCGCGAAGGATGCATGTCAGCGGCGGTGTGCCCGCTCCGGGTATGAGCGGCGTGTGCCTGCCTATGGCATCCTTGGGGGGATAGAGGAGCCATGGGGAAGCCGTGCCAGCCCGGTTGCAGCCGTGTACGAGCTCCTCAGCGCCAGCGTCGGAGTTTGAGGGCTTTAGCGGTATGCACGGCCAACTCATGCCGACCTCCTGGAACTCCCCGTCGGCTTCGCTCGCGGGTCGGTCCCGCTGATTTTTCTACCTTCATAATAAAAAAATCTTTTTTTTTTTATGGCATTTTCGGAAGCCTCAAGCCCACCTGGAGTTGCACGAGCAAGGCCACGTCGGCGTCTCCTTCCGAAAGCGGCCGGGAGCCAGTTCCGAGTATGAGCGGCGTGTGCCTGCCTTTTGCACCCGTGGGGGGATAGAGGGGCCCCTTGGGAGCTTGTACATGCCGGCAGCTTCCTTGTGGGAGCTCCACAGCGCCCGCGGCGAGTCCCGTTGTGTCCAGCCGGCTGACAAGCACTTCCGGTCCGCGAAGGATGCATGTCAGCGGCGGTGTGCCCGCTCCGGGTATGAGCGGCGTGTGCCTGCCTATGGCATCCTTGGGGGGATAGAGGAGCCATGGGGAAGCCGTGCCAGCCCGGTTGCAGCCGTGTACGAGCTCCTCAGCGCCAGCGTCGGAGTTTGAGGGCTTTAGCGGTATGCACGGCCAACTCATGCCGACCTCCTGGAACTCCCCGTCGGCTTCGCTCGCGGGTCGGTCCCGCTGATTTTTCTACCTTCATAATAAAAAAATCTTTTTTTTTTTATGGCATTTTCGGAAGCCTCAAGCCCACCTGGAGTTGCACGAGCAAGGCCACGTCGGCGTCTCCTTCCGAAAGCGGCCGGGAGCCAGTTCCGAGTATGAGCGGCGTGTGCCTGCCTTTTGCACCCGTGGGGGGATAGAGGGGCCCCTTGGGAGCTTGTACATGCCGGCAGCTTCCTTGTGGGAGCTCCACAGCGCCCGCGGCGAGTCCCGTTGTGTCCAGCCGGCTGACAAGCACTTCCGGTCCGCGAAGGATGCATGTCAGCGGCTGTGTGCCCGCTCCGGGTATGAGCGGCGTGTGCCTGCCTATGGCATCCTTGGGGGGATAGAGGAGCCATGGGGAAGCCGTGCCAGCCCGGTTGCAGCCGTGTACGAGCTCCTCAGCGCCAGCGTCGGAGTTTGAGGGCTTTAGCGGTATGCACGGCCAACTCATGCCGACCTCCTGGAACTCCCCGTCGGCTTCGCTCGCGGGTCGGTCCCGCTGATTTTTCTACCTTCATAATAAAAAAATCTTTTTTTTTTTATGGCATTTTCGGAAGCCTCAAGCCCACCTGGAGTTGCACGAGCAAGGCCACGTCGGCGTCTCCTTCCGAAAGCGGCCGGGAGCCAGTTCCGAGTATGAGCGGCGTGTGCCTGCCTTTTGCACCCGTGGGGGGATAGAGGGGCCCCTTGGGAGCTTGTACAAGCCGGCAGCTTCCTTGTGGGAGCTCCACAGCGCCCGCGGCGAGTCCCGTTGTGTCCAGCCGGCTGACAAGCACTTCCGGTCCGCGAAGGATGCATGTCAGCGGCGGTGTGCCCGCTCCGGGTATGAGCGGCGTGTGCCTGCCTATGGCATCCTTGGGGGGATAGAGGAGCCATGGGGAAGCCGTGCCAGCCCGGTTGCAGCCGTGTACGAGCTCCTCAGCGCCAGCGTCGGAGTTTGAGGGCTTTAGCGGTATGCACGGCCAACTCATGCCGACCTCCTGGAACTCCCCGTCGGCTTCGCTCGCGGGTCGGTCCCGCTGATTTTTCTACCTTCATAATAAAAAAATCTTTTTTTTTTTATGGCATTTTCGGAAGCCTCAAGCCCACCTGGAGTTGCACGAGCAAGGCCACGTCGGCGTCTCCTTCCGAAAGCGGCCGGGAGCCAGTTCCGAGTATGAGCGGTGTGTGCCTGCCTTTTGCACCCGTGGGGGAATAGAGGAGCCATGGGGAAGCTGTGCATGCCCAAGCTTCAAACTGTCACCATGTCAACAGACATGGTGACAGCGTCCCGATCGCAAAGCAGGATTCAAACAGGACCAATCAGAGTGGTCCCTGTGCCGGAAACGAGCTGTGATTGGTCAGTACTGACAGGCCAATCATAGCGCAGGAGCAGTGTTGCCTGCCTATTGCACCCGTGGGGGGAATAGAGGAGCCATGGGGAAGCTGTGCATGCCCAAGCTTCAAACTGTCACCATGTCAACAGACATGGTGACAGTGTCCCGATCGCAAAGCAGGATTCAAACAGGACCAATCAGAGTGGTCCCTGTGCCGGAAACGAGCTGTGATTGGTCAGTACTGACAGGCCAATCACAGCGCAGTAGCAGTGGTGCCTGCCTATTGCACCCGTGGGGGGGATAGAGGAGCCATGGGGAAGCTGTGCATGCCCAAGCTTCAAACTGTCACCATGTCAACAGACATGGTGACAGCGTCCCGATCACAAAGCAGGATTCAAACAGGACCAATCAGAGTGGTCCCTGTGCCGGAAACGAGCTGTGATTGGTCAGTACTGACAGGCCAATCACAGCGCAGGAGCCGTGGTTTGCCGGCATCTCCGTCTCTGACAAGCTCTTTCCTGTCAGAGAGCTTGTGAGAGACGGAGACAGGAATAAATACAGTGCGTAAGTTAAAAAAAAACAGCGATCTGCCGCTTTTCTGCCCTTTTGTGCCCACTAACCTGTTTTTAGTTAGTTAGGTAGCACAAGTTTTTCAGTATGGCCAAAAGAGTCTTTTTAGCCGAGGAAGCATCTGCAATGCTGTGTTCCGACACGGACAGCGCAAGTGAAGGTGAGGAGCAGTTCGTGCTTCCATCTTCCTCTGCATCCAGTGACTCTGAATCTGCACCCCCCAGTCGGCGTAGAAGAGCCGTAGTTCCTGATCTGCCTGAGCTGACCTGGGAAGCTGCAGAGAATTATACCCCCCAGGTGCCTGAGTTTACAGCCCGCTCAGGCATTCAAATTGAAATGACGGGTTTCAGCCCCATTGATTATTTTAACCTTTTTTTTTCAGACTCCCTTTTAGCGTTAATGGTCCAGCAGACCAACATCTATGCGGAACAATTTATCGCCCAGAACCCTGACTCTTATTATGGGAGAAGCCAAAATTGGACCCCCACAAACCTAGTGGAATTGCGGAAGTTTTGGGGCATATTTTTAAGTTTTGGCCTAATAAAAAAGCCTAGGATTAGAGACTATTGGTCCCTTGATATTTTATATAACACCCCCATTTACCGCACAGTAATGCCAAGGAAGCGCTTCGAAGCCATCCTGAAATTCCTTCATTACAATGATAATAGCCAGTGCCCACCCCCACAGGACCCAAATTTTGATAGGCTATATAAAATACGACCATTGATTGCCCACTACTCCCAAATTTTTTCCCACGTTTATACCCCCCAGCAAAATATTTCGGTAGATGAATCCCTAGTCAGCTTCAAGGGTAGACTGCACTTCAGGCAGTATCTACCCAATAAAAGAGCCCGGTACGGCATAAAGCTCTACAAGCTGTGCGAAAGTGCCACCGGTTACACCTACTCCTTTAGGGTCTATGAGGGAAAAGACTCCCATATAGATCCCCCAGAATGCCCCCCTTTCCTTGGAATTAGTGGAAAGATCGTATGGGATCTTATCCATCCTTTACTTGGGAAAGGCTATCATCTTTATCTGGACAACTTTTATAACAGTGTCCCCTTAGTAAAAGTTCTCTTGTCCAGATTCACCTTGGCATGCGGAACAATCCGCAAAAATAAGAAGGGCCTCCCCAAAACATTGCTGGGTCAGATCCTAAAATTAGGAGAGAGCAAAGCTTTCTGCTGCGACAATCTGCTCCTCCTAAAGTATAAGGATAAAAGGGACGTCCTTATACTGACCAGCATACACGACAGCAGATGCAGCCTAGTCCCTGTACGTGGATCCACTTCCCAAGTCCCAAAACCATATTGTGTACAGGAGTACAACAAGTATATGGGTGGCGTTGACCTGTCCGACCAGGTTATAAAACCATACAACGCCATGCGCAAGACCAGAGTATGGTATAAGAAGCTGTCTGTGCATCTTACACAGATGGCTTTATACAACGCCTTTGTCCTCTATAGATATGCCAGCAGTGGAGGTACGTTCCTGCAATTTCAGGAAAAGGTCATAAAGTCCCTGATGTTTGGTAACCAGGAAGGAGAGGGCAGTTCATCTGGCTCTTCCGTCAGTAGGATAATTCCCGGCCAGCATTTCCCGACAGAAATCCCCCCCACTGAAAAAAAAAAGAAGCCCCAAAAAAAATGCCGTGTGTGTGCCAAGCGAGGCATTCGTAAGGACACCACATACCATTGTGAGACATGTCCCACAAATCCCGGCCTGTGCATGAACCAATGTTTCAAAATATATCATACCTCCTTGGATTTTTAATTTATTTATTCATTATTCACCTTTTCTGTCTCCCATACTGGCCATGACCAATTATTAATTTTTCTACTGACCAGCCCCATTTAAAATTTGATCATTTAAAAATTGTAAAAAAAAACCACCTAAAACAAAACTAAAAATTCTCACTATACCCCTAGATAATTTCCTCAATGGGTGTAGTTTCCGAAATGGGGTCACTTGTGGGGGGTTTCCACTGTTTAGTCCCCTCAGGGGCTTTGTAAATGTGACAAGGCCTCTCAAACCATTCCTGCTAAATGTGATCTCCCAAAGCCAAATGGCACTCCATCCCTTCTAAGCCATGCCCTGTGTTCAAATATCCGTTTATTACCACATGTGGGGTATTGTTTTACTCGGGAGACATTGCTTTACAAATTTTACGGTGCTTTTTCTCCTTCAGTCCTTGTGGAAATGAGAAAAAAAATGGCTAAACCTAAATTTTCTTTGAATAAATGTTGATTTTAATTTTCACGGCCTACTTCCAATAAATTCTGTAAAAAACCTGTGCGGTCAAAATGCTTACCATACCCCTAGATAATTTCCTTGAGGTGTCTAGTTTCCCAGATGGGGTCACTTGTGGGGGGTTTCCACTGTTTAGTCCCCTCAGGGGCTTTGTAAATGTGACAAGGCCTCTCAAACCATTCCTGCTAAATGTGATCTCCCAAAGCCAAATGGCACTCCATCCCTTCTAAGCCATGCCCTGTGTTCAAATATCCGTTTATTACCACATGTGGGGTATTGTTTTACTCGGGAGACATTGCTTTACAAATTTTACGGTGCTTTTTCTCCTTCAGTCCTTGTGGAAATGAGAAAAAAAATGGCTAAACCTAAATTTTCTTTGAATAAATGTTGATTTTAATTTTCACGGCCTACTTCCAATAAATTCTGTAAAAAACCTGTGCGGTCAAAATGCTCACCATACCCCTAGATAATTTCCTTGAGGTGTCTAGTTTCCCAGATGGGGTCACTTTTGGGGGATTTGTACTGTTTTGTCACTGCAAGAGCCCTTCTAACAAAATAAGGCCCCAAAATCCACTAGGTGTTCCTTTGCTTCTGAGGCCTGTGCTTCATTCCAGTAGCACGCTACGACCACATGTGGGATATTTCCTAAAACTGCAGAGACTGGGCAACAAATATTGAGTTGAATTTCTCTGCTAAAACCTTCTGTGTAATAAAAAAATAGTATTAAAAATTTATTTCTGCCAATAAATATGAAATTTGTAAATTCCACCTCTACTTTGCTTTAATTCCTGTGAAATGTGTAAAGGGTTAAGACATTTTCTAAATGCTGTTTTGAATACTTTGAGGGGTGAAGTTTTTAAAATGGGGTGACTTTTTGGGGGTTTCTAATATATAAGGCCCTCAAAGCCACTTCACAACTGAACTGGCCCCTGTAAAAATGGCCTTTTGACATTTTCTTGAAAATGTGAGAAATTGCTGCTAAAGTTGTAGGCCTTGTGATGTCATAGAAAAATAAAAGGATGTTCAAAAAACGATGCCAATCTAAAGTAGACATATGGGTGATGTTAATTAGCAACCATTTTGTGTGGTATAACTGCCTGTCTTACAAGCAGATACATTTAAATTGAGAAAAATGCTAATTTTTGCAATTTTTCGCTAATTTTCGGTGTTATTCACAATTAAATATAGAACATATCGAGAAAATTTTGCTAGTAACTTAAAGTGCAATGTGTCACGAGAAAACAATCTCAGAATCGTTTGGATAGGTGAAAGCATTCCAGAGTTATTACCACATAAAGTGAACATGTCAGATTTGAAAAATGAGGCTCTGTCAGGAAGGTCAAAAGTGGCTAGGGCGGGAAGGGGTTAACCTAGTTCGGTCCCCACCGTTACAGTCGGATGTCAGCTGTAAGATACAGCTGAGATCCGGTGATGATGGCACCGACTCAGCTTCTGAGCCGGTGCCAAACATTGTACGTCATTTTGCGTGAAGTCAATGCTTTCCAGGACGTACATATACGTCCAATGGCGGGAAGGGGTTAATAATGACTAAAATTGTTTTTTTTTAAAAAAATTATATTGCACCCATGGGGGGGATAGAGGAGCCATGGGGAAGCTGTGCAAGACCGGGGACAGCCGTGTACGAGCTCCGCAGCGCCCGTTGCAGACTTCCAGGTTTCGAGCGGTAGACGCGGCCACCTCATGCCGACCTCCTAGAAGTCCCCGTCGGCCTCGCTCGCGGGTCGGTCCCGCTGATTTTTCTACCTTCTTAACCCCTTCCCGCCATTGGACGTATATGTACGTCCTGGAAAGCATTGACTTCACGCAAAATGACGTACAATGTTTGGCACCGGCTCAGAAGCTGAGTCGGTGCCATCATCACCGGATCTCAGCTGTATCTTACAGCTGACATCCGACTGTAACGGTGGGGACCGAACTAGGTTAATAATGACTAAAATTGTTTTTTTTAAAAAAAAATTATATTGCACCCATGGGGGGGATAGAGGAGCCATGGGGAAGCTGTGCAAGACCGGGGACAGCCGTGTACGAGCTCCGCAGCGCCCGTTGCAGACTTCCAGGTTTCGAGCGGTAGACGCGGCCACCTCATGCCGACCTCCTAGAAGTCCCCGTCGGCCTCGCTCGCGGGTCGGTCCCGCTGATTTTTCTACCTTCTTAATAAAAAAATCTTTTTTTTTTTTATGGCATTTTCGGAAGCCCCAAGCCCACCTGGAGTTGCACGAGCAAGGCCACGTCGGCGACTCCTTCCGAAAGCGGCCGGGAGCCAGCTCCGTGTATGAGCGGTGTGTGCCTGCCTATTGCAGCCGTGGAGGGATAGAGGAGCCATGGGGAAGCTGTGCCAGCCCGGGAGCAGCCCTGTAGGAGCTCCACAGCGCCCGCGGCGAGTCCCGCCGTGTCCACCCGGCTGCCAAGCACTTCCGGTCCGCGAGTGATGCATGACAGCGGCCGGGAGCCAGCTCCGCCTATTAGCGGCGGTGTGCCTGCCTTCTGCACCCGTGGGGGGATAGAGGGGCCCCGTGGGAGCTGCTGCATGCCGGCAGCTTCCTTGTGGGAGCTCCACAGCGCCCGCGGTCCTCGGCGGACTTCCAGGGCAAGAGCGGTATGAGCGGCCACCTCATGCCGACCTCCTGGAAGTCCCCGTCGGCTTAGCTCGCGGGTCGGTCCCGCTGTTTTTTTTTTTACCTTCTTAATAAAAAAATCTTTTTTTTTTTATGGTACTTTCGGAAGCCTCAAGCCCACCTGCAGTTGCACGAGCAAGGACACCTCGGTGACTCCTACCGAAAGCGGCCGGGAGCCATCTCCGTGTACGAGCGGCGTGTGCGGCGTGTGCCTGCCTATTGCACCCGTGGGGGGATAGAGGAGCCTTGGGGAAGCTGTGCCAGCCCGGGGGCAGCCCTGTACGAGCTCCACAGCGCCCGCGGCGAGTCCCGCCGTGTCCACCCGGCTGCCAAGCACTTCCGGTCTGCGAGTGATGCATGACAGCGGCCGGGAGCCAGCTCCGCCTATTAGCGGCGGTGTGCCTGCCTTCTGCACCCGTGGGGGGATAGAGGGGCCCCGTGGGAGCTTGTGGATGCCGGCAGCTTCCTTGTGGGAGCTCCACAGCGCCCGCGGCGAGTCCCGCCGTGTCCACCCGGCTGCCAAGCACTTCCGGTCCGCGAGTGATGCATGACAGCGGCCGGGAGCCAGCTCCGCCTATTAGCGGCGGTGTGCCTGCCTTCTGCACCCGTGGGGGGATAGAGGGGCCCCGTGGGAGCTGCTGCATGCCGGCAGCTTCCTTGTGGGAGCTCCACAGCGCCCGCGGTCCTCGGCGGACTTCCAGGGCAAGAGCGGTATGAGCGGCCACCTCATGCCGACCTCCTGGAAGTCCCCGTCGGCTTAGCTCGCGGGTCGGTCCCGCTGTTTTTTTTTTACCTTCTTAATAAAAAAATCTTTTTTTTTTTATGGTACTTTCGGAAGCCTCAAGCCCACCTGCAGTTGCACGAGCAAGGCCACCTCGGTGACTCCTACCGAAAGCGGCCGGGAGCCATCTCCGTGTACGAGCGGCGTGTGCGGCGTGTGCCTGCCTATTGCACCCGTGGGGGGATAGAGGAGCTTTGGGGAAGCTGTGCCAGCCCGGGAGCAGCCCTGTAGGAGCTCCACAGCGCCCGCGGCGAGTCCCGCCGTGTCCACCCGGCTGCCAAGCACTTCCGGTCCGCGAGTGATGCATGACAGCGGCCGGGAGCCAGCTCCGCCTATTAGCGGCGGTGTGCCTGCCTTCTGCACCCGTGGGGGGATAGAGGGGCCCCGTGGGAGCTGCTGCATGCCGGCAGCTTCCTTGTGGGAGCTCCACAGCGCCCGCGGTCCTCGGCGGACTTCCAGGGCAAGAGCGGTTTGAGCGGCCACCTCATGCCGACCTCCTGGAAGTCCCCGTCGGCTTAGCTCGCGGGTCGGTCCCGCTGTTTTTTTTTTTACCTTCTTAATAAAAAAATCTTTTTTTTTTTATGGTACTTTCGGAAGCCTCAAGCCCACCTGCAGTTGCACGAGCAAGGCCACCTCGGTGACTCCTACCGAAAGCGGCCGGGAGCCATCTCCGTGTACGAGCGGCGTGTGCGGCGTGTGCCTGCCTATTGCACCCGTGGGGGGATAGAGGAGCTTTGGGGAAGCTGTGCCAGCCCGGGGGCAGCCCTGTAGGAGCTCCACAGCGCCCGCGGCGAGTCCCGCCGTGTCCACCCGGCTGCCAAGCACTTCCGGTCCGCGAGTGATGCATGACAGCGGCCGGGAGCCAGCTCCGCCTATTAGCGGCGGTGTGCCTGCCTTCTGCACCCGTGGGGGGATAGAGGGGCCCCGTGGGAGCTGCTGCATGCCGGCAGCTTCCTTGTGGGAGCTCCACAGCGCCCGCGGTCCTCGGCGGACTTCCAGGGCAAGAGCGGTATGAGCGGCCACCTCATGCCGACCTCCTGGAAGTCCCCGTCGGCTTAGCTCGCGGGTCGGTCCCGCTGTTTTTTTTTTACCTTCTTAATAAAAAAATCTTTTTTTTTTTATGGTACTTTCGGAAGCCTCAAGCCCACCTGCAGTTGCACGAGCAAGGCCACCTCGGTGACTCCTACCGAAAGCGGCCGGGAGCCATCTCCGTGTACGAGCGGCGTGTGCGGCGTGTGCCTGCCTATTGCACCCGTGGGGGGATAGAGGAGCTTTGGGGAAGCTGTGCCAGCCCGGGAGCAGCCCTGTAGGAGCTCCACAGCGCCCGCGGCGAGTCCCGCCGTGTCCACCCGGCTGCCAAGCACTTCCGGTCCGCGAGTGATGCATGACAGCGGCCGGGAGCCAGCTCCGCCTATTAGCGGCGGTGTGCCTGCCTTCTGCACCCGTGGGGGGATAGAGGGGCCCCGTGGGAGCTGCTGCATGCCGGCAGCTTCCTTGTGGGAGCTCCACAGCGCCCGCGGTCCTCGGCGGACTTCCAGGGCAAGAGCGGTATGAGCGGCCACCTCATGCCGACCTCCTGGAAGTCCCCGTCGGCTTAGCTCGCGGGTCGGTCCCGCTGTTTTTTTTTTTACCTTCTTAATAAAAAAATCTTTTTTTTTTTATGGTACTTTCGGAAGCCTCAAGCCCACCTGCAGTTGCACGAGCAAGGCCACCTCGGTGACTCCTACCGAAAGCGGCCGGGAGCCATCTCCGTGTACGAGCGGCGTGTGCGGCGTGTGCCTGCCTATTGCACCCGTGGGGGGATAGAGGAGCTTTGGGGAAGCTGTGCCAGCCCGGGGGCAGCCCTGTAGGAGCTCCACAGCGCCCGCGGCGAGTCCCGCCGTGTCCACCCGGCTGCCAAGCACTTCCGGTCCGCGAGTGATGCATGACAGCGGCCGGGAGCCAGCTCCGCCTATTAGCGGCGGTGTGCCTGCCTTCTGCACCCGTGGGGGGATAGAGGGGCCCCGTGGGAGCTGCTGCATGCCGGCAGCTTCCTTGTGGGAGCTCCACAGCGCCCGCGGTCCTCGGCGGACTTCCAGGGCAAGAGCGGTATGAGCGGCCACCTCATGCCGACCTCCTGGAAGTCCCCGTCGGCTTAGCTCGCGGGTCGGTCCCGCTGTTTTTTTTTTTACCTTCTTAATAAAAAAATCTTTTTTTTTTTATGGTACTTTCGGAAGCCTCAAGCCCACCTGCAGTTGCACGAGCAAGGCCACCTCGGTGACTCCTACCGAAAGCGGCCGGGAGCCATCTCCGTGTACGAGCGGCGTGTGCGGCGTGTGCCTGCCTATTGCACCCGTGGGGGGATAGAGGAGCTTTGGGGAAGCTGTGCCAGCCCGGGGGCAGCCCTGTAGGAGCTCCACAGCGCCCGCGGCGAGTCCCGCCGTGTCCACCCGGCTGCCAAGCACTTCCGGTCCGCGAGTGATGCATGACAGCGGCCGGGAGCCAGCTCCGCCTATTAGCGGCGGTGTGCCTGCCTTCTGCACCCGTGGGGGGATAGAGGGGCCCCGTGGGAGCTTGTGGATGCCGGCAGCTTCCTTGTGGGAGCTGGGCATCGGCCGCGGCGAGTCCCGTAGTTCACCCGCCCGACAAGCACTTCCGGCCCGCGGCGGACTTCCAGGGCTCAAGCGGTAGGCGCGGCCACCTCATGCCGACCTCCTGGAACTCCCCCTCGGCCTCGCTCGCGTGTCTGTCTTCATTCACGTTTTGGAGAAAAAACCCTATGAGGTTTTTATTTTGGCCTTCAGCCAAGCAGCAGTTCCAGGAGGCCGGGCATTTTGGCACCTCCCACCGGTGTAATTGGCGAGGTGACACTTTTAGGGGTGTGAATATCTCCTACGCCTGAAATACTGTGAGAGGGAGAACTTGCTCCGCCTCCCAAGTCCAACACTTCCAGGACGAGAGGAGGGCGGGAGGCGTTCCCTGCTTAGGCCGAATGCTGCTTCCACGGCGATAGCGGCACCATGCCGCCCTCTCACGCCGCTGCCCTGGATGTCCCCTTCGGCCTCGCTCGCTGGTCGGGTCCGGTGTTTTTTTACCTTCTTAATAAAAAAATATTTTTTTTTTTATGTTATTTCCTGAAGCCCCAAGCCCACCTGCAGTTGCACGAGCAAGGCCACCTCGGCAACTCCTACCGAAAGCCGTGAACGAGGAAGTACAAACGGGAGCTGCTCCCGTTCCAAGCCGAGAAGGACTTCCATGGTGTGACCGGTAGGTAGTGGCACCTCCTGCCGTCCTCCTGGAAGTCCCCGTCGGCCTGGCTCACGGCTCGGTCCCGCTGTGTGTTTTACCTTCATAATAAAAAACACTTTTTTTTTTTATGGTATTTTCTGAAGTCCCAAGCCGACCTGCAGTTGCAGGAGCTCGGCCACCTCGGCAACTCCTACCGAAAGCCGTGAACGAGGAAGTACAAACGGGAGCTGCTCCCGTTCCAAGCCGAAAAGGACTTCCATGGTGTGACCGGTAGGTAGTGGCACCTCCTGCCGTCCTCCTGGAAGTCCCCGTCGGCCTGGCTCACGGCTCGGTCCCGCTGTGTGTTTTACCTTCATAATAAAAAACACTTTTTTTTTTTTATGGTATCTTCTGAAGTCCCAAGCCGACCTGCAGTTGCAGGAGCTCGGCCACCTCGGCAACTCCTACCGAAAGCCGTGAACGAGGAAGTACAAACGGGAGCTGCTCCCGTTCCAAGCCGAGAAGGACTTCCATGGTGTGACCGGTAGGTAGTGGCACCTCCTGCCGTCCTCCTGGAAGTCCCCGTCGGCCTCGCTCGCAGGTCTGTCTTCATTGACGTTTTGGAGAAAAAACCCTATGAGGTTTTTATTTTGGGCCTCAGCCGGGCAGCAGTTCCATGAGCCCGGGTACTTTGGCACCTTACCCCGGTGTATTTGAGGTGGTGACACTTTTAGGGGTGTGAATATCTCCTTCACCTGAAATCCTGTGAGAGGGCATCTAGGTTTTGAGTTCCAAGTCCCAACGGTTCTTCCTAGCGGGAAGTCCTAACCGTTCCTGGCCGAGAGTGACTTCCAGGGTTTGAGCAATAGGTACCGGCCCGCCCTCTCACGGTGCCTCCTGGAAGTCCCCGTCGGCCTCGTTCGCTGGTCGGTCCGCTGCACCTTAACTTCCATGAAAGAACTTTGGTGCATTCTTTCTGGAGTCCCAGGCCGACCAGCAGTTGCAGGAGCTCGGCCAGCTCTGTGACTCCAACCGAGTACCATGAAGGAGGACGTGCTGCACGTTCTTGCGGGAGCTGCACCTGGTCCAACCCGAGAAGGACTTCCATGGTGTGACCGGTATGTAGTGGCACGTCATGCTGGCCTCCTGGAAGTTCCCGTCGGCCTTGCTCGCTGGTCGGTCCGCTGCACCTGAACTTCCACGAAAGAACTTTGATGCATTCTTTCTGGAGTCCCAGGCCGACCAGCAGTTGCAGGAGCTCGGCCACCTTGGCGACTCCAACCGAACACCTTGAAGGAGGACGTGCTGCACGTTCTAGCGGGAGCTGCACCTGGTCCAACCCGAGAATGACTTCCATGGTGTGACCGGTATGTAGTGGCACGTCATGCCGGCCCCCTGGAAGTCCCCGTCGGCCTCGCTGGCAGGTCTGTCTTCATTGACGTTTTGGAGGAAAAACCCTATGAGGTTTTTATTTTGGGCCTCAGCCGGGCAGCAGTTCCAGGAGCCCGGGTACTTTGGCACCTTACCCCGGTGTATTTGAGGTGGTGACACTTTTAGGGGTGTGAATATCTCCTTCACCTGAAATCCTGTGAGAGGGCATTTAGGTTTTGAGTTCCAAGTCCCAACGGTTCTTCCTAGCGGGAAGTCCTAACCGTTCGTGGCCGAGAGTGACTTCCAGGGTGTGAGCGATAGGCACCGGCCCTCTCATGGTGTCTCCTGGAAGTCCCCGTCGGCCTCGTTGGCTGGTCGGTCCGCTGCACCTGAACTTCCACGAAAGAACTTTGGTGCATTCTTTCTGGAGTCCCAGGCCGACCAGCAGTTGTAGGAGCTCGGCCACGTTGGCGACTCCAATCGAGAGTACCGTGAAGGAGGACGTGCTGCACGTTCTAGCGGGAGCTGCACCTGGTCCAACCCGAGAATGACTTCCATGGTGTGGCCGGTATGTAGTGGCACGCCATGCCGGCCTCCTGGAAGTCCCCGTCGGCCTAGCTCGCAGGTCTGTCTTCATTGACGTTTTGGAGGAAAAACCCTATGAGGTTTTTATTTTGGGCTTCAGCCGGGAAGCAGTTCCAGGAGCCCGGGTAAGTTGGCACCTTACCCCGGTGTATTTGAGGTGGTGACACTTTTAGGGGAGCGAATATCTCCTTCACCTGAAAACCTGTGAGAGGGCATTTCTGCTCCGCGTTCCAAGTCCCAACGGTTCTTCCTAGCGGGAAGTCCTAACCCTTCGTGGCCGAGAAGGACTTCCATGGTGTGACTGGTATGTAGTGGCACGTCATGCCGGCCTCCTGGAAGTCCCCGTCGGCCTCGTTGGCTGGTCGGTCCGCTGCACCTGAACTTCCACGAAAGAACTTTGGTGCATTCTTTCTGGAGTCCCAGGCCGACCAGCAGTTGTAGGAGCTCGGCCACGTTGGCGACTCCAATCGAGAGTACCGTGAAGGAGGACGTGCTGCACGTTCTAGCGGGAGCTGCACCTGGTCCAACCCGAGAATGACTTCCATGGTGTGGCCGGTATGTAGTGGCACGCCATGCCGGCCTCCTGGAAGTCCCCGTCGGCCTAGCTCGCAGGTCTGTCTTCATTGACGTTTTGGAGGAAAAACCCTATGAGGTTTTTATTTTGGGCTTCAGCCGGGCAGCAGTTCCAGGAGCCCGGGTAAGTTGGCACCTTACCCCGGTGTATTTGAGGTGGTGACACTTTTAGGGGTGCGAATATCTCCTTCACCTGAAATCCTGTGAGAGGGCATTTAGGTTTTGAGTTCCAAGTCCCAACGGTTCTTCCTAGCGGGAAGTCCTAACCGTTCGTGGCCGAGAGTGACTTCCAGGGTGTGAGCGATAGGCACCGGCCCTCTCATGGTGTCTCCTGGAAGTCCCCGTCGGCCTCATTGGCTGGTCGGTCCGCTGCACCTGAACTTCCACGAAAGAACTTTGGTACATTCTTTCTGGAGTCCCAGGCCGACCAGCAGTTGTAGGAGCTCGGCCACGTTGGCGACTCCAATCGAGAGTACCGTGAAGGAGGACGTGCTGCACGTTCTAGCGGGAGCTGCACCTGGTCCAACCCGAGAAGGACTTCCATGGTGTGACCGGTATGTAGTGGCACGTCATGCCGGCCTCCTGGAAGTCCCCGTCGGCCTCGCTGGCAGGTCTGTCTTCATTGACGTTTTGGAGGAAAAACCCTATGAGGTTTTTATTTTGGGCTTCAGCCGGGCAGCAGTTCCAGGAGCCCGGGTAAGTTGGCACCTTACCCCGGTGTATTTGAGGTGGTGACACTTTTAGGGGTGCGAATATCTCCTTCACCTGAAATCCTGTGAGAGGGCATTTAGGTTTTGAGTTCCAAGTCCCAACGGTTCTTCCTAGCGGGAAGTCCTAACCGTTCGTGGCCGAGAGTGACTTCCAGGGTGTGAGCGATAGGCACCGGCCCTCTCATGGTGTCTCCTGGAAGTCCCCGTCGGCCTCATTGGCTGGTCGGTCCGCTGCACCTGAACTTCCACGAAAGAACTTTGGTACATTCTTTCTGGAGTCCCAGGCCGACCAGCAGTTGTAGGAGCTCGGCCACGTTGGCGACTCCAATCGAGAGTACCGTGAAGGAGGACGTGCTGCACGTTCTAGCGGGAGCTGCACCTGGTCCAACCCGAGAAGGACTTCCATGGTGTGACCGGTATGTAGTGGCACGTCATGCCGGCCTCCTGGAAGTCCCCGTCGGCCTCGCTGGCAGGTCTGTCTTCATTGACGTTTTGGAGGAAAAACCCTATGAGGTTTTTATTTTGGGCTTCAGCCGGGCAGCAGTTCCAGGAGCCCGGGTAAGTTGGCACCTTACCCCGGTGTATTTGAGGTGGTGACACTTTTAGGGGTGCGAATATCTCCTTCACCTGAAATCCTGTGAGAGGGCATTTTGGTTTCGTGTTCCAAGTCCCTACGGTTCTTCCTAGCGGGAAGTCCTAACCGTTCGTGGCCGAGAGTGACTTCCAGGGTGTGAGCGATAGGCACCGGCCCTCTCATGGTGTCTCCTGGAAGTCCTCGTCGGCCTCGTCCACCTGTCGTTAAGCTGTGAGAGGAGCACGTGCTCCCGCGCCGTTTGAGTCTTTGGAATTTGTCCAAGACTCCTCAGATCGATCTGGCTCCCCGCGACCCGGCGGCGGAGGGACCACTCGCTCGGCAGTGCTTTGGAGCCCTGTCGGTTACGGCGAGCGCGTCTTCCTCCCACACCGTCCGGGTCTGTTTCGCCCCCGGCCACCTACGGCCGGTGTCCCAAAAAGCCCGGCGGTCCTGCTAAGGCGGGCGCCGGTACCTCTCGCTCCCGCGAGGTGCGTTTGCTCAGTGCTGCTTCTATCACTCTAAAAGGCGTCCGAGAGTGCGCTGGTGTCGCCGGAGCCCGAGGCGCGAGAGAAAGCTTTAAACGACGGGGAGGCAGTGACCGCCCCCGTATGTCCGCTGCTCGCAAGGGCCTCTCTAGCCGAGGTGCTCCCAGGCGCACCCGCGCATGGGGCACGGTTGTTTCTCGCAAGTAGTCCAAAGCCGTCTTCCGCCTCGCCCGAGGCTGGAAGTGTCGGCGTGGCTCCCGCATGCAAGCCACACGCGGCTCCACGGTGGCTTCCCCCCCCCCCTCTCCGGAGGGGGCGGCCCCATCCCATGTGGAGCCGCTAAGCCGCCGGGAAAGCGGCCTCGGTTCCCCGTGGGCGACAAAGGCGTCCTCCTCGGCACTTTGCGAGCTGGGCCGCCGGAGAGAGCAGTTAACCCGGATTGTCGAGGTTGTCCGTTGCCTTTGTCCCATATTACCTAAGCCTGGTCCTTGTTACCTTACTGGTAAGGGTTAGGGACGCTGAGCGCGCTCCATCTTCTCGGCTCTATGTTGGGCTCTCTCTAAACAGGTCCTCGACTTAAGACCGACCGGTCTTCGTAGGCATCCTTCATCTCGGCAGGTTGCGAGCTGGGCCGCCGGTGAGAGCAGTTAACCCGGATTGTCGAGGTTGCCGTTGCCTTTGTCCCATATTACCTAAGCCTGGTCCTTGATACCTTACTGGTAAGGGTTAGGGACACTGAGCGCGCTCCATCTTCTCGGCTCTATGTTGGGCTCTCTCTAAACAGGTCCTCGACTTACGATGCTGCCCCGACCGACCGACCGGTCTTCGTAGGAGTCCTCCATCTCGGCAGGTTGTGAGCTGGGCCGCCGGTGAGAGCAGTTAACCCGGATTGTCGAGGTTGCCGTTGCCTTTGTCCCATATTACCTAAGCCTGGTCCTTGATACCTTACTGGTAAGGGTTAGGGACGATGAGCGCGCTCCATCTTCTCGGCTCTATGTTGGGCTCTCTCTAAACAGGTCCTCGACTTACGATTCTGCCCCGACCGACCGACCGGTCTTCGTAGGCGTCCTCCATCTCGGCAGGTTGCGAGCTGGGCCGCCGGTGAGAGCAGTTAACCCGGATTGTCGAGGTTGCCGTTGCCTTTGTCCCATATTACCTAAGCCTGGTCCTTGATACCTTACTGGTAAGGGTTAGGGACGATGAGCGCGCTCCATCTTCTCGGCTCTATGTTGGGCTCTCTCTAAACAGGTCCTCGACTTACGATTCTGCCCCGACCGACCGACCGGTCTTCGTAGGCTTCCTCCATCTCGGCAGGTTGCGAGCTGGGCCGCGGTGAGAGTATGTAGCCCGGACTGTCCTGAAGCGTCACAGTGGCATATTGAACACCCCGGTTGACTTACATTTATGTGGTCGCGAAACCTGGTTGCGGTCTCAGTGCCAATCTGCGTCCAACAACGGGGCTCTTGGTTGCTCTCTTTCCATGTGTCCTAGACTGTCTTCCGATGCCTTGGAAGGGTCGGTCGGTTGTTTGAAGGCATCCTCCTCCTCGGCAGGTTGAGAGCTGGCCCGCGGTGAGAGTATGTAGCCCGGACTGTCCTGAAGCGTCACAGTGGCATATTGAACACCCCGGTTGACTTACATTTATGTGGTCGCGAAACCTGGTTGCGGTCTCAGTGCCAATCTGCGTCCAACAACGGGGCTCTTGGTTGCTCTCTTTCCATGTGTCCTAGACTGTCTTCCGATGCCTTGGAAGGGTCGGTCGGTTGTTTGAAGGCATCCTCCTCCTCGGCAGGTTGAGAGCTGGCCCGCGGTGAGAGTATGTAGCCCGGACTGTCCTGAAGCGTCACAGTGGCATATTGAACACCCCGGTTGACTTACATTTATGTGGTCGCGAAACCTGGTTGCGGTCTCAGTGCCAATCTGCGTCCAACAACGGGGCTCTTGGTTGCTCTCTTTCCATGTGTCCTCGACTGTCTTCCGATGCCTTGGAAGGGGGGTCGGTTGTTTGAAGGTGTCCTCCTGCTCGGCAGGTTTCGAGCTGGGCCGTCGGTGAGAGCAGGTAGCCGGGATTGTCCTGGGGCGCGTCGTAGCAGTTATGCCAACCCATGTCCTGCAGACCTGGGCCGCTTCCGAGCGGTGACCAGGTTGTACCGGTACCAAGTTGGCAGCCAGCTGCGACCTCCCGCGGGGCTCTTGGTTGACCTCTTCTCTGCAAAGGTCCTGGACTTTCTCTGCTGCCTTGGAAAGTCGTCTTGTCCCCCTGGCACTGCGAGGCCGCCCACCTCCCGAGCGCAATAAATGAAGGTAGTCTCAGCACTTCGATGGAAGGGGGGACTACCTGGTTGATCCTGCCAGTAGCATATGCTTGTCTCCAAGATTAAGCCATGCACGTGTAAGTACACACGGCCGGTACAGTGAAACTGCGAATGGCTCATTAAATCAGTTATGGTTCCTTTGATCGCTCCAACCGTTACTTGGATAACTGTGGTAATTCTAGAGCTAATACATGCCGACGAGCGCTGACCACCCGGAACGCGTGCATTTATAGGACCAAAACCAATCCGAGGGCTTGGGCGGTGGGGTCGGGCTCCGGCCCTCCCTACGCTCTCCCCGGCCGTTCTGGTGACTCTAGATAACCTCGGGCCGATCGCACGTCCCCGTGACGGCGACGATACATTCGGACGTCTGCCCTATCAACTTTCGATGGTACTTTTTGCGCCTCCCATGGTGACCACGGGTAACGGGGAATCAGGGTTCGATTCCGGAGAGGGAGCCTGAGAAACGGCTACCACATCCAAGGAAGGCAGCAGGCGCGCAAATTACCCACTCCCGACCCGGGGAGGTAGTGACAAAAAATAACAATACAGGACTCTTTCGAGGCTCTGTAATTGGAATGAGTACACTTTAAATCCTTTAACGAGGATCCATTGGAGGGCAAGACTGGTGCCAGCAGCCGCGGTAATCAGACGTGTGCTTGGAGAGCTCCTGCTGAAGGAGTGTGTGTTAGGTGCATTTTTCACATTTGGAGTCTGAAAACCTGCTGGAGTCGGCTGAATTTGTTCCAGGCAGGGTCCCCACTCCTTTCCCAGGAGGAGTGGGGTCCTGGGGAGAGACCCCGGAGTCGGGGGTGAGTAAAGAGGAGGACACACTGGCCGCCGAAGCCGGGCGGGAGCGTGGCCGCAAGATGGAGGAGGCAGCCGGCATGCTGCGCCGGTCGGAAAGAATGTGTAAGAGGAGCGGCGGCTCTAACGAGGACTTGAGCCAGCACAGCCGCGGGGATGTGGAGGCTTCACTCGCCGTGAACACTGTGAGTACTGGAGGAAGGACGGAGAGGTCCGCAGCGGCAGCCGACACACAGGCGGGAGCCACTGCGGGGGGAAAGCTCGCGGCGGTGGATGCCGCCGGTGACAGGAGGACGAGCGGGCAAGAGGCGCCGGGAATGTCGGAAACTGTCTGGTGCTCCGTGCTGTCGCATGGGGCATTGGGCGAAATCGTGGACATGGAGGACCTCGAGTATCGGCTCGAGGACTGGCCGGTATTAGCCCCGAGGGAGCCGCAAGAACAATTCCGCCGGAGGGTGATGGCGGTAACGAGCCTGTATATGGCTTCGGAAGAGGAGAGACTGTCCCCGAAGCAGTCTCTGGCTGAGCTCCGTTATCGAGCGGATCATTGCTCAAAAAATAAAAGACCGGCTATCTCAAAGAACATAAAGGAGCTGAAGGAGCGCATAGATTTTCTGGAGACTAGACTGGAGTTAATTTTACAGTCCTCGGGGAGTTTTCGCCAGCGGCTGGTGAGATGGAAGAAGTCCCTGGGGAAAAGAGTACAGAGACAGGGCCAGGAATCGGCCCAGGAATCGGCCCAGGAGACAAGCCTGGAGACAAGTCAGGAGGCAAGCGAGGGGTTAATCCCTGAATTGGAAGCAGCCTCAATCAAGCTGGGAGGAAGGGAGACGTCTGAGTGCAGCCAGGTGTCGGAGGGCAGCCTCCCCTGTGCACAGCGAGAGCGCGCTGTGGAGCACGAACTGAAAATACGAGACGGAGCAAGGCACCGGCCATCGGGTGTCTTGGTGTCGCTGAGCAGCTCGGAAGGCTCAGGGGAGTCGTGGTCGGAGTCGGAGGAGACCGGGTGCAGTGGCGGTCCCGGGGGACTTCTGATGGCCGAAATCAGGCAGGTACAGTCCCCACCGGTGAACTTTGGGGATTTCACATTCGGAGGGGATCCGGTGTCGGACGGCCTGTCTGACAAGGCCGAAAGGAGAAGGATGCGGAAGGCAAGGAAGGCAGGTAAGACTCCAATCATGGAGGAGCGGCTGGTGTATGTACCTCTTCCGAAGCCCGACGCATTCTCTGTACCCCGGGATGCCACTGCAAACCCCTCTGGTCAGCCTACTCCTGATCCTGCAGTGGATCAGGGGTCTGACGGAGGGGAGATTATGTGTAGCCCCCCTGCTCGGCAGGTTCAAAAGATCAAAAGCACTGCTGCCGCTAGAGCGAGTGGCGGTAGCAGTGCAGTGGCAAGACTGGCTGCGAGGCCGGATAGTGGAGCGGCAAATGAGAAGGTTGTGCTCGGGCCCAAGCAGCTGGGCACGGGAGCTGTGTGTATCCCCTTAGGGGAGAACAAATTGGTGCCGAGAGTGGTGCTCTCCTCAGCAAAGTTGCGCCTGGTGGAGGAAGAAGCAACCAGGAAAACAAAATCTGACATTGTGGCTGGTCCAGTAAGGGGGAAAGAAGCCTGCATGCAAAAAAACGCGCCTGTAGCAAAAAACGCAGGAAAAAACGCATGTGGTGTGAATGGGGGTGTGGAAAGGGAAAATTCAATTGTGATGGAGGATGGTGGGGAGAATGTTTCTGGAGAAGAAACAGGGTTGGGAAAGGTAAATGGTGTGAATGGTGTGGATGGAGGTGCAAGTGGGGGTATGATCTTGAATATGGGTGGGGGTGTAGAAAATATGGAATTGCAGGAGGTAGGCGCAGCTCCCGGAGGTGGCCCTAGTGTTCTGGAAGGAGAGTTGATGGAGGCTGGTCTAGGGGGAGACCCACTGAAAAGTGGGGCGCCAGTTGTTAAAGTGCCCATCGGGGCTCCGGGAGCTGTACAGGTTGGAAGGTCCTACGCTGCAGCCGCAGCGGGCCCAAGTGTCCCTTTGTCTGCTGGTGCCGTGCATGGTAACTTGCAACGGCGCCTTGCGGAGGCCCTAAGGAGAGGCGAGAGCTCTGTCCAGATAGGGGGTGAGCAGGTTGACCTGTCTTTCTGGTACGAGAAGTACGGACAGGCAGCCTTCCGAGAAAACCAAGGGAAGGGACCACCAGTGTTGTCCCTTCCGACAGGGGGACCCGGGGGTGTCCGCAGGAATGTGGCCCGTCTCCGGTGGGTTGGTAAGGAAGCAAGCCCCCCAAGATCTAAGGTTGTGGAGCTGCTCCTGGAGATGGGGTTCAGGGCTAATGACATCTATGCCCTGATCCATCCCTACGGCACCTCAGTGTTCGATGTCAGTTTCATGACGGCGGAGGGGTTGGAATCCTTCTGGTCCCGTCATGAGCTGGCACGGGCATTGCCCCAGTGGCAGGGTTTCGCCGTTCAAGCCGTTTCGAGGCAGAATGAGGTCATCAAGAGAGTGACCATTTTGACCAATAATGAGTCACTCTCTTGCATTGACATAATGACCTGGGTGGAGAGACATGGCGAGGTCAAAGGAATGCCCCAGAAAAACCGGGATGAGCATGGGATCTGGTCTGGGGCCTGGACCTTTTCCGTAAAATTAAAGGTCCAGGGGAACTCGGTGTCTCACATGCCCTCCTCTGCTTTCCTGGGGAGGGACAGGATCTTGGTCTTCTACCAGGGGCAGCCGAAGGTCTGTCACAAGTGCGGCAGCCCCACACATTTTAGCGCCCAGTGTAAGGAGAAGAGGTGTGCGCTGTGTGGGGCTCTGGGCCATCTTGCCGCCACGTGCAAGGACATAAGGTGCAACCTGTGTGGTGACCTTGGTCACCCCTTTAGCCGCTGTCCGCGCTCCTTCGCTAACCTGGTCTTTAACCCGGTGGCGCCTGGTCTGGCTAGTGGCAGTGGTCAAGGTCACGGTGTCGCTGGGGAAGGGGCTGGTGAGGATGGAGGGGTGATAGGGTCGAGGAAGGTAAGGACCCTGCCTTCTTCCAAATTTAGGAGGCAGGAGTGCCGTCGACTTGAGAGGGAGCAGGAGGGGCCCCAAAGCCATGGGGTTCAGTCTGCCGTCCCTCAGGAGGCTGGCATGTCTGCGGAGGCCCTTGGGGATGGTGGGGTAGAGGAGGAGATCAGGAGACTGGTCAGGAGGAGAGGAGAAGCCCCCTCTAGTGAGTCCTCATACTATGGTAGTTTGGATGAGGACGAAGTAAAGGGGCAAGATAAGAGAAAAGACACTGGTAGGAAGGCCCTGTATAAGACCAAAGGGGCCCCGTTAAAAACATCCAAGACCGGCCAGATCCCAAAGGAGGGTTTGACTGGCTCCCCCCTGATAGGGCTCTCCAACCGGTACCAGGCCCTTCGGGAGGACATCTCCTCCTCTTCGGAAGAAGGGGAGGGCGAGGGTGAGGTACCGGTGCGAAGGTCGGGTCCTTCGGGAGGTGCTGGACCCTCGAACCAGGTAGTGGGCCGAATACCTGAGGAAGGGGTTGTCACGGCACTGGTGGACAAAGGGGGAGGTGGGGAAATGGGGGAGGTAGTGGGGGAGGGGGATGGGAGTGTAAATAATATTGTTAAAAATGTTGTGGACTCACTTTCTCCTCTTTTGGTTCTAGATGGAAAAGACCTTTCCAAAGACATGGATCTCTCGGGTGCGAGTCTCAAGAGAGGCAACGAGGATTCCCCGGACCCAGATAGCGACGGGCTAACTGGGGGAGGGAAGAAGCTAGCGGTCGACCTCGATCACTCTTGATGGCGGTACCTACTCCGTTGACCCTGGCGAGTATTAATGTCGCCAGCATTAGGTCAGATGCGGCCAGATTCACGGCCTTTGATTTTCTCGGCCGGGTTGAGGCCGATGTTTTATTTTTGCAGGAGACCAGGGTGCCAGACCTGGCATCTGTCCATATGGCCAGGAAGGAGTGGAGGCATGGGCCATCTTACTGGTCTCTTGCGGCCGAGCCGTATAGCGGAGTAGCTGTCCTTTTCAGGACGGCGGAGGTAAAATGCCGACGAGTAATCGAGGTAGAAATGGGGAGGTGTCTGGTCCTGGACGTCTTCATGAAGGGGCAAGAGCTTAGGCTCATAAACATCTATGGTCCACAAACCAAGTGGGACCGCAAGTGCCTCTTTATGAAGATCAAGCCTTTTCTTTTTACCAGCCGCCAAGTGGTCTTTGGAGGAGACTTCAATACGGTTGTGAGACAGAAGGATCGGAGGGGCTCCAAAGACAGGCTGGGCTATGACAGCGTCGCTTTGAATAGCATAGTCAGTGAGGCTCGTCTGGTGGATGTCCACATTAGGCACACCCCGGACCACAGTGGTTTCACATACCATAGGGGTAGTCAGATTAGGTCTAGAATAGACAGGTTTTATTTGAAGGAGGAGGCTGTCTCCTCACCACTTGTGGTTGTGGAGGTAGAATTCTCCGATCACTGTTTAATTGTTTTTTCTTTGAACGTTGCAGAGACCCATCGGATGGGAAGGGGCTTTTGGAGATTGAATTCGGCACTCCTGGAAGAAGCGGACGTCAGACAGTCCTTTGAGGATTTTCTGCAGAGCCAGGTACCCCTTTTGGGCCTTTGTAACAGTAAGTCAGAGTGGTGGGAGATGCTCAAGAAACGCGCGGCAAAATTCTTCCGCCAGCTTTCCAACTTTAGGAGCCTGGCCGGACACTGTCTGTACCAGGACCTAAGAAGGAAACTCGAGCAGCTGGTCTCGACAGGGGGTAGCCGTAAGGATATCTCCTGTGTGAAATCATTGCTCAAGAGGTGTCAGTACGATAGGCACACATCCTTAGTTTTTGAGAGGGATTTCGGGAAGTATCGCTCGCCTGACCCTTACAAAAACTGTAGGATGTCAGTGGATTGCAAGTATGTGGCAGGACTGATCGACAGTACGGGATCCCTGAACAGGTCCAAATCAGGGATTCTGGAGGTGGTCAGATCCTTCTACTCACACCTCTTGAGTAAGAAGGAACTAGATCGAGACAAGATGTCGGCTTTCCTGGCTGAAACCATTCCGGAGCCAGGGATAAGCCCCTCTCTTGGCGTTTTGACAGAGGAAATCAAGGAAGGGGAAGTAAAGAGGGCGATTGAAGGGCTTGCTCTTAAGAAATCGCCGGGACCGGATGGCTTAACGTCCGAGTTTTACAAGACCTTTGGGGAAGCTTTGATTCCCCTCTTGACTGGGGTTTTTAATGAGTGTCTATCCTCGGGCACTCTACCAAAGTCAATGTGTAGGTCAGCCTTGATTCTGTTGTCAAAGGGTAAAGATCCGTCCCGTGTTGAGAACTGGCGTCCCATAGCGCTTCTCAATACGGACCGGAAGATTCTGGCTAAGATACTGTTTAACAGGTTGGTCGAGTTTGCACCGCGGCTCCTTTCGGGTGTCCAGCACTGCACTGTCCCGGGTCGTAGCACCTTTAGTGCTGTCCTGGGTGTCAGGGAGGCGGTGGAGCAGGGCAGAGCTGGGCACTGGAAGGGGTACATGCTGTCCTTGGATCAGGCAAAAGCGTTTGACAGAGTTGATCATGAGTATCTCTGGTCCACCCTTTTGAGATACGGTCTGCCTGGGGGGTTTGTGAATTGGCTGCAAACATTGTATGCAGGGGCTGAGACTTTCCCACTGGTGAACGGTTGGGTTGGTCGTCCTTTTGGGGTGGACTCTGGTGTCCGTCAGGGTTGTCCTCTTAGCCCGCTGCTATACGTGTTCGCGATCGACCCCTTCCTTGTGAGGGTTGACCGCGGGCCGTTGGTGGGTGTGAGGATGGACTTGGCGGTCGAGGAGTCTGCCGTAAGGACGATAGCGTACGCCGACGATGTCACTATCTTCGTCTCCTCGCAAGGGGAGGCGGAATGGGTGATGTCTGAGGTAGATCGCTACTCGGACGCGTCTGGGTCCAAGATCAATCTGGATAAGTGCGAAAGTCTCTGGTTGGGAGTGGGGGACCCAGATTTTTGTCTCCCAGACACCCTCCCTGTGCCCCAAGACACTGCAAAAGTTCTGGGCATAGATTTCGGCAGAGGAGACTATCCTACTCAAAATTGGGAGAGCAGACTGCAGATTGCCACCAAAAAGGTGAACCAGTGGAAAGGTTGGACTTTGACCTTCAGGGAAAGGATCAACTTGGGCAAAACATACCTGCTCCCGTTGTTTATTTATCTGGGCAGCATTTGTATCTTGCCAGAACCCTTCTGGACACGAATCTACAGCCTGTTTTTCCAACTGTTGTGGGGAAACAGGCTGAACCTAGTTAAGAGAGAGGTGACTTACCTAACAAGGAGACAAGGAGGGTTGGGTATGGTCAACCCGGTAGTGTTCCTGGTGGACACCTTTCTTAAATGTAACGTGGCAATCCTCTACAAAGAGAGGGCTCCTTTGTGGGTAGTTTCATGCAAGGTGTGGTTTCAGCCGTTCTTCCAGGAATGGGAGAACGGAGGGCGAGTGAAGGATCTTCGATCGCAGCGGGGGCATCTCCCGGCTTACGTTGCCCCGGTTCTGAAGGTTGTCCGCCGATGGTGTCTGGAGAAGGATGAGGTGATTGCGCTGCCGAGGAAACTCCTCGACAATAGGGTGATCACCTCCTATTTCCAGGCATCATTGGCCCTCAAGGACTGCCCAGGTAGGGATCTGAGGGAGGGACTAACATTGTTGAATTCAAATAGGATCCCCCAGAAGTATTGGGACTTGACCTGGCGCTGCTTCCATGGTAAGTTATATGTGAGGGGAAATTTGAAGTACAGGAACTCTGATGAAAGGGATTGTCCCCGGGAGGAGTGTGGCGACACGCTGGAAAGCATGGAGCACTTCCTGCTTCAGTGTCCCCTCAATATAGAGGTGTACAAACAGGTGGGAATCTCCATCGGGTGGCCAGAGATGGAGAGCCTCTCCTATGCTGAGTGGGCCTATGGGGCGTACAGAGAAGTTGGTAACAGGGACCGATGCACTTTATTCCTAGTTAGTGCAGTGGTCAGGTTCTACACGTGGAATGCACGGTGCCTAGTTTCGACGGGAAGAAAGACCCTCCAAAGGGGTGAGGTATGTAGTAACATCCTTGGTGACCTGGTGAAGGTGCGCTCTTTGGAGTTTGAAAGACTGGGTGCACGTAAGGCCTCCCGCCTATGGAGGGGTTTTTCTTTTGACGTGCCCTAGTCGTTCAAGCTTCTTCCTGGTGTAGGGCTGTATTTCAATCACCCTAGCCTTTTGTTTTGAATTATGATGTGGATGTTAAGGCTTGAGGACACCGAACCAGCGTACTCTTGAGACG
>NW_027464185.1:52500-72500 GCF_050947455.1 Rhinoderma darwinii | reverse complement strand
CATCCCCATGCCCAGCCAGAGTTCCAGGGTGATTGCAGGTAGGTCCCGTTGGGGGCCAGCGGGAGCAACATGCATCCTCATGCCCAGCCAGAGTTCCAGGGTGATTGGTGGTAGGTACCGGTGGGGGGGGGGCAGCGGGAGAAACCTACATCCCCATGCCCAGCCAGAGTTCCAGGGTGATTGGTGGTAGGTCCCGGTGGGGGGCAGCGGGAGAAACCTACATCCCCATGCCCAGCCAGAGTTCCAGGGTGATTGCTGGAAGGACCCGGTGGGGGGTCAGCGGGAGCAACCTGCATCCCCATGCCCAGCTAGAGTTCCAGGGTGATTGGTGGTAGGTCCCGGTGGGGGGGCAGCGGGAGCAACCTGCATCCCCATGCCCAGCCAGAGTTCCAGGGTGATTGGTGGTAGGTCCCGGTGGGGGGGCAGCGGGAGCAACCTGCATCCTCATGCCCAGCCAGAGTTCCAGGGTGATTGCAGGTAGGTCCCGTTGGGGGCCAGCGGGAGCAACATGCATCCCCATGCCCAGCCAGAGTTCCAGGGTGATTGCTGGAAGGACCCGGTGGGGGGGCAGCGGGAGCAACCTGCATCCCCATGCCCAGCTAGAGTTCCAGGGTGATTGGTGGTAGGTCCCGGTGGGGGGGCAGCGGGAGCAACCTGCATCCTCATGCCCAGCCAGAGTTCCAGGGTGATTGCTGGAAGGACCCGGTGGGGGGGCAGCGGGAGCAACCTGCATCCTCATGCCCAGCCAGAGTTCCAGGGTGATTGCAGGTAGGTCCCGTTGGGGGCCAGCGGGAGCAACATGCATCCCCATGCCCAGCCAGAGTTCCAGGGTGATTGGTGGTAGGTCCCGGTGGGGGGGCAGCGGGAGCAACCTGCATCCCCATGCCCAGCCAGAGTTCCAGGGTGATTGGTGGTAGGTACCGGTGGGGGGGCAGCGGGAGAAACCTACATCCCCATGCCCAGCCAGAGTTCCAGGGTGATTGGTGGTAGGTCCCGGTGGGGGGGCAGCGGGAGCAACCTGCATCCCCATGCCCAGCCAGAGTTCCAGGGTGATTGGTGGTAGGTCCCGGTGGGGGGCAGCGGGAGCAACCTGCATCCTCATGCCCAGCCAGAGTTCCAGGGTGATTGCAGGTATGTCCCGGTGGGGTGGAAGGGGGGGCAGCGGGACCAACCTGTGTCCCTATGCCCAGCCAGAGTTCCAGAGTGATTGCAGGTAGGTCCCGTTGGGGGCCAGCGGGAGCAACATGCATCCCCATGCCCAGCCAGAGTTCCAGGGTGATTGCAGGAAGGACCCGGTGGGGGGGGGCAGCGGGAGCAACTTGCATCCCCATGCCCAGCCAGAGTTCCAGGATGATTGCAGGTATGTCCCGGTGGGGTGGAAGGGGGGGCAGCGGGACCAACCTGTGTCCCTATGCCCAGCCAGAGTTCCAGAGTGATTGCAGGTAGGTCCCGGTGGGGGGCCAGCGGGAGCAACCTGCATCCCCATGCCCAGCCAGAGTTCCAGGGTGATTGGTGGTAGGTCCCGGTGGGGGGGCAGCGGGAGCAACCTGCATCCTCATGCCCAGCCAGAGTTCCAGGGTGATTGCAGGTAGGTCCCGTTGGGGGCCAGCGGGAGCAACATGCATCCCCATGCCCAGCCAGAGTTCCAGGGTGATTGCTGGAAGGACCCGGTGGGGGGGCAGCGGGAGCAACCTGCATCCCCATGCCCAGCTAGAGTTCCAGGGTGATTGGTGGTAGGTCCCGGTGGGGTGGAAGGGGAGCAGCGGGAGCAACCTGCATCCCCATGCCCAGCCAGAGTTCCAGGGTGATTGCAGGTAGGTCCCGGTGGGGGGGCAGCGGGAGCAACTTGCATCTCCATGCCCAGCCAGAGTTCCAGGGTGATTGGTGGTAGGTCCCGGTGGGGTGGAAGGGGAGCAGCGGGAGCAACTTGCATCCCCATGCCCAGCCAGAGTTCCAGGGTGATTGCAGGTAGGTCCCGGTGGGAGTCAGCGGGAGCAACTTGCATCCCCATGCCCAGCCAGAGTTCCAGGGCGATTGCTGGTAGGTCCCGGTGGGGTGGAAGGGGGAGCAACCCGCATCTCCATGCCCAGCCAGAGTTCCAGGGTGATTGCTGGTAGGTCCCGGTGGGGTGGAAGGGGGGCAGCGGGAGCAACCTGCATCCCCATGCCCAGCCAGAGTTCCAGGGTGATTGGTGGTAGGTCCCGGTGGGGGGGCAGCGGGAGCAACCTGCATCCCCATGCCCAGCCAGAGTTCCAGGGTGATTGGTGGTAGGTCCCGGTGGGGGGGCAGCGGGAGCAACCTGCATCCTCATGCCCAGCCAGAGTTCCAGGGTGATTGCAGGTAGGTCCCGTTGGGGGCCAGCGGGAGCAACATGCATCCCCATGCCCAGCCAGAGTTCCAGGGTGATTGCTGGAAGGACCCGGTGGGGGGGCAGCGGGAGCAACCTGCATCCCCATGCCCAGCTAGAGTTCCAGGGTGATTGGTGGTAGGTCCCGGTGGGGGGGCAGCGGGAGCAACCTGCATCCTCATGCCCAGCCAGAGTTCCAGGGTGATTGCTGGAAGGACCCGGTGGGGGGGCAGCGGGAGCAACCTGCATCCTCATGCCCAGCCAGAGTTCCAGGGTGATTGCAGGTAGGTCCCGTTGGGGGCCAGCGGGAGCAACATGCATCCCCATGCCCAGCCAGAGTTCCAGGGTGATTGGTGGTAGGTCCCGGTGGGGGGGCAGCGGGAGCAACCTGCATCCCCATGCCCAGCCAGAGTTCCAGGGTGATTGGTGGTAGGTACCGGTGGGGGGGCAGCGGGAGAAACCTACATCCCCATGCCCAGCCAGAGTTCCAGGGTGATTGGTGGTAGGTCCCGGTGGGGGGGCAGCGGGAGCAACCTGCATCCCCATGCCCAGCCAGAGTTCCAGGGTGATTGGTGGTAGGTCCCGGTGGGGGGCAGCGGGAGCAACCTGCATCCTCATGCCCAGCCAGAGTTCCAGGGTGATTGCTGGTATGTCCCGGTGGGGTGGAAGGGGGGGCAGCGGGAACAACCTGTGTCCCTATGCCCAGCCAGAGTTCCAGAGTGATTGCAGGTAGGTCCCGTTGGGGGCCAGCGGGAGCAACATGCATCCCCATGCCCAGCCAGAGTTCCAGGGTGATTGCAGGAAGGACCCGGTGGGGGGGGCAGCGGGAGCAACTTGCATCCCCATGCCCAGCCAGAGTTCCAGGATGATTGCAGGTATGTCCCGGTGGGGTGGAAGGGGGGGCAGCGGGACCAACCTGTGTCCCTATGCCCAGCCAGAGTTCCAGAGTGATTGCAGGTAGGTCCCGGTGGGGGGCAAGCGGGAGCAACCTGCATCCCCATGCCCAGCCAGAGTTCCAGGGTGATTGGTGGTAGGTCCCGGTGGGGGGGCAGCGGGAGCAACCTGCATCCTCATGCCCAGCCAGAGTTCCAGGGTGATTGCAGGTAGGTCCCGTTGGGGGCCAGCGGGAGCAACATGCATCCCCATGCCCAGCCAGAGTTCCAGGGTGATTGCTGGAAGGACCCGGTGGGGGGGCAGCGGGAGCAACCTGCATCCCCATGCCCAGCTAGAGTTCCAGGGTGATTGGTGGTAGGTCCCGGTGGGGTGGAAGGGGAGCAGCGGGAGCAACCTGCATCCCCATGCCCAGCCAGAGTTCCAGGGTGATTGCAGGTAGGTCCAGGTGGGGGGGCAGCGGGAGCAACTTGCATCTCCATGCCCAGCCAGAGTTCCAGGGTGATTGGTGGTAGGTCCCGGTGGGGTGGAAGGGGAGCAGCGGGAGCAACTTGCATCCCCATGCCCAGCCAGAGTTCCAGGGTGATTGCAGGTAGGTCCCGGTGGGAGTCAGCGGGAGCAACTTGCATCCCCATGCCCAGCCAGAGTTCCAGGGCGATTGCTGGTAGGTCCCGGTGGGGTGGAAGGGGGAGCAACCCGCATCTCCATGCCCAGCCAGAGTTCCAGGGTGATTGCTGGTAGGTCCCGGTGGGGTGGAAGGGGGGCAGCGGGAGCAACCTGCATCCCCATGCCCAGCCAGAGTTCCAGGGTGATTGCAGGTAGGTCCCGGTGGGAGTCAGCGGGAGCAACTTGCATCCCCATGCCCAGCCAGAGTTCCAGGGTGATTGCTGGTAGGTAAGGAGATCCATTTGGTGACCAAACAGCAGTGAAAATAAAAAGGCCCAAATGTCAAAGAATGACACTTCTGCTACTGAAAGTGAAACATTTGAAAGTGAAACATTTAAAATCAAGTTAAAGTGGGGTATGTTCAAAAATGTCAGAGGCGGTGGTGAGCAGCAGAGGCAGGCCGGGGCAGAGTTCCAGGGCCAGGGGGTGACGGCAGGCAGCGTAGGCCGGGGCAGAGTTCCAGGGCGGTGGGGAGAGGACTAGGCCTCAATCCAAGGAGATCCATTTGGTGACCAAGCAGCAGTGAAAATAAAAAGGCCCAAATGTCAAAGAATGCCATTTCTGCTACTGAAAGTGAAACATTTAAAATCAAGTTACAGTGGGGTATGTTCACAAATGTCAGAGGCGGTGGTGAGCAGCAGAGGCAGGCCGGGGCAGAGTTCCAGGGCCAGGGGTGTGACGGCAGGCAGCGTAGGCCGGGGCAGAGTTCCAGGGCGGTGGGGAGAGGACTAGGCCTCAATCCAAGGAGATCCATTTGGTGACCAAGCAGCAGTGAAAATAAAAAGGCCCAAATGTCAAAGAATGACATTTCTGCTACTGAAAGTGAAACATTTGAAAGTGAAACATTTAAAATCAAGTTAAAGTGGGGTATGTTCAAAAATGTCAGAGGCGGTGGTGAGCAGCAGAGGCAGGCCGGGGCAGAGTTCCAGGGCCAGGGGTGTGACGGCAGGCAGCGTAGGCCGGGGCAGAGTTCCATGGCGGTGGGGAGAGGACTAGGCCTCAATCCAAGGAGATCCATTTGGTGACCAAGCAGCAGTGAAAATAAAAAGGCCCAAATGTCAAAGAATGCCATTTCTGCTACTGAAAGTGAAACATTTGAAAGTGAAACATTTAAAATCAAGTTAAAGTGGGGTATGTTCACAAATGTCAGAGGCGGTGGTGAGCAGCAGAGGCAGGCCGGGGCAGAGTTCCAGGGCCAGGGGGTGACGGCAGGCAGCGTAGGCCGGGGCAGAGTTCCAGGGCGGTGGGGAGAGGACTAGGCCTCAATCCAAGGAGATCCATTTGGTGACCAAGCAGCAGTGAAAATAAAAAGGCCCAAATGTCAAAGAATGCCATTTCTGCTACTGAAAGTGAAACATTTAAAATCAAGTTACAGTGGGGTATGTTCACAAATGTCAGAGGCGGTGGTGAGCAGCAGAGGCAGGCCGGGGCAGAGTTCCAGGGCCAGGGGTGTGACGGCAGGCAGCGTAGGCCGGGGCAGAGTTCCAGGGCGGTGGGGAGAGGACTAGGCCTCAATCCAAGGAGATCCATTTGGTGACCAAGCAGCAGTGAAAATAAAAAGGCCCAAATGTCAAAGAATGCCATTTCTGCTACTGAAAGTGAAACATTTGAAAGTGAAACATTTAAAATCAAGTTAAAGTGGGGTATGTTCACAAATGTCAGAGGCGGTGGTGAGCAGCAGAGGCAGGCCGGGGCAGAGTTCCAGGGCCAGGGGGTGACGGCAGGCAGCGTAGGCCGGGGCAGAGTTCCAGGGCGGTGGGGAGAGGACTAGGCCTCAATCCAAGGAGATCCATTTGGTGACCAAGCAGCAGTGAAAATAAAAAGGCCCAAATGTCAAAGAATGCCATTTCTGCTACTGAAAGTGAAACATTTAAAATCAAGTTACAGTGGGGTATGTTCACAAATGTCAGAGGCGGTGGTGAGCAGCAGAGGCAGGCCGGGGCAGAGTTCCAGGGCCAGGGGTGTGACGGCAGGCAGCGTAGGCCGGGGCAGAGTTCCAGGGCGGTGGGGAGAGGACTAGGCCTCAATCCAAGGAGATCCATTTGGTGACCAAGCAGCAGTGAAAATAAAAAGGCCCAAATGTCAAAGAATGCCATTTCTGCTACTGAAAGTGAAACATTTGAAAGTGAAACATTTAAAATCAAGTTAAAGTGGGGTATGTTCACAAATGTCAGAGGCGGTGGTGAGCAGCAGAGGCAGGCCGGGGCAGAGTTCCAGGGCCAGGGGGTGACGGCAGGCAGCGTAGGCCGGGGCAGAGTTCCAGGGCGGTGGGGAGAGGACTAGGCCTCAATCCAAGGAGATCCATTTGGTGACCAAGCAGCAGTGAAAATAAAAAGGCCCAAATGTCAAAGAATGCCATTTCTGCTACTGAAAGTGAAACATTTAAAATCAAGTTACAGTGGGGTATGTTCACAAATGTCAGAGGCGGTGGTGAGCAGCAGAGGCAGGCCGGGGCAGAGTTCCAGGGCCAGGGGTGTGACGGCAGGCAGCGTAGGCCGGGGCAGAGTTCCAGGGCGGTGGGGAGAGGACTAGGCCTCAATCCAATGAGATCCATTTGGTGACCAAGCAGCAGTGAAAATAAAAAGGCCCAAATGTCAAAGAATGCCATTTCTGCTACTGAAAGTGAAACATTTGAAAGTGAAACATTTAAAATCAAGTTAAAGTGGGGTATGTTCACAAATGTCAGAGGCGGTGGTGAGCAGCAGAGGCAGGCCGGGGCAGAGTTCCAGGGCCAGGGGGTGACGGCAGGCAGCGTAGGCCGGGGCAGAGTTCCAGGGCGGTGGGGAGAGGACTAGGCCTCAATCCAAGGAGATCCATTTGGTGACCAAGCAGCAGTGAAAATAAAAAGGCCCAAATGTCAAAGAATGCCATTTCTGCAACTGAAAGTGAAACATTTGAAAGTGAAACATTTAAAATCAAGTTAAAGTGGGGTATGTTCAAAAATGTCAGAGGCGGTAGTGAACAGCAGAGGTAGGCCGGGGCAGAGTTCCAGGGCCAGGGGTGTGACGGCAGGCAGCGTAGGCCGGGGCAGAGTTCCAGGGCGGTGGGGAGAGGACTAGGCCTCAATCCAAGGAGATCCATTTGGTGACCAAGCAGCAGTGAAAATAAAAAGGCCCAAATGTCAAAGAATGACATTTCTGCAACTGAAAGTGAAACATTTGAAAGTAAAACATTTAAAATCAAGTTAAAGTGGGGTATGTTCAAAAATGTCAGAGGCGGTAGTGAACAGCAGAGGCAGACCGTGGCAGAGTTCCAGGGCCAGAGTGTGATACTGTCCGCCGATAGATAACCCTTTGCACATTATCGTCATCATCATTATCAGCAGCAGTTGCTGTCAGCCAGCTCCAGAGTGTATGAGCGGGGTGTGCTGCCCATTGCAGCCCGGGGTAGAGGAGCCGTATGCAAGCTGTGCATGCCCGGTGGCAACAGTGTATGAGCTCCACAGCGCCAGCGGGGGGGGGGGGGTCCCACTATGTCCCAAGCCGCCTGACATGTACTTCCGGTCGGCTAGGAGGTGGCATGTCACCTGGGCTGTCAGCCAGCCCCAGAGTGTATGAGCGGCGTGTGCCTGCACCCGTGGGGGGGATACAGGAGCCATGGGGAAGCTGTGCAAGACCGGGGGCAGCCGTGTAGGAGCTCTGCAGCGCCCGCTGTGGACTTCCAGGGCAAGAGCGGTAGGAGCGGCCAACTCATGCCGACCTCCTGGAACTCCCCGTCGGCCTCGCTCGCGGGTCGGTCCCGCTGATTTTTCTACCTTCATAATAAAAAAATCTTTTTTTTTTTATGGCATTTTCGGAAGCCTCAAGCCCACCTGGAGTTGCACGAGCAAGGCCACCTCGGCGACTCCTTCCGAAAGCGGCCGGGAGCCAGTTCCGAGTATGAGCGGTGTGTGCCTGCCTATGGCACCTGTGGGGGGATAGAGGGGCCCCGTGGGAGCTTGTGCATACCGGCAGCTTCCTTGTGGGAGCTCCGCAGCGCCCGCGGCAAGTCCCGTTGTGTCCAGCCGGCTGACAAGCACTTCCGGTCCGCGAAGGATGCATGTCAGCGGCGGTGTGCCCGCTCCGGGTATGAGCGGCGTGTGCCTGCCTATGGCATCCTTGGGGGGATAGAGGAGCCATGGGGAAGCCGTGCCAGCCCGGTTGCAGCCGTGTACGAGCTCCTCAGCGCCAGCGTCGGAGTTTGAGGGCTTTAGCGGTATGCACGGCCAACTCATGCCGACCTCCTGGAACTCCCCGTCGGCTTCGCTCGCGGGTCGGTCCCGCTGATTTTTCTACCTTCATAATAAAAAAATTTTTTTTTTTTTATGGCATTTTCGGAAGCCTCAAGCCCACCTGGAGTTGCACGAGCAAGGCCACCTCGGCGACTCCTTCCGAAAGCGGCCGGGAGCCAGTTCCGAGTATGAGCGGTGTGTGCCTGCCTATGGCACCCGTGGGGGGATAGAGGGGCCCCGTGGGAGCTTGTGCATACCGGCAGCTTCCTTGTGGGAGCTCCGCAGCGCCCGCGGCAAGTCCCGTTGTGTCCAGCCGGCTGACAAGCACTTCCGGTCCGCGAAGGATGCATGTCAGCGGCGGTGTGCCCGCTCCGGGTATGAGCGGCGTGTGCCTGCCTATGGCATCCTTGGGGGGATAGAGGAGCCATGGGGAAGCCGTGCCAGCCCGGTTGCAGCCGTGTACGAGCTCCTCAGCGCCAGCGTCGGAGTTTGAGGGCTTTAGCGGTATGCACGGCCAACTCATGCCGACCTCCTGGAACTCCCCGTCGGCTTCGCTCGCGGGTCGGTCCCGCTGATTTTTCTACCTTCATAATAAAAAAATCTTTTTTTTTTTATGGCATTTTCGGAAGCCTCAAGCCCACCTGGAGTTGCACGAGCAAGGCCACGTCGGCGTCTCCTTCCGAAAGCGGCCGGGAGCCAGTTCCGAGTATGAGCGGCGTGTGCCTGCCTTTTGCACCCGTGGGGGGATAGAGGGGCCCCTTGGGAGCTTGTACATGCCGGCAGCTTCCTTGTGGGAGCTCCACAGCGCCCGCGGCGAGTCCCGTTGTGTCCAGCCGGCTGACAAGCACTTCCGGTCCGCGAAGGATGCATGTCAGCGGCGGTGTGCCCGCTCCGGGTATGAGCGGCGTGTGCCTGCCTATGGCATCCTTGGGGGGATAGAGGAGCCATGGGGAAGCCGTGCCAGCCCGGTTGCAGCCGTGTACGAGCTCCTCAGCGCCAGCGTCGGAGTTTGAGGGCTTTAGCGGTATGCACGGCCAACTCATGCCGACCTCCTGGAACTCCCCGTCGGCTTCGCTCGCGGGTCGGTCCCGCTGATTTTTCTACCTTCATAATAAAAAAATCTTTTTTTTTTATGGCATTTTCGGAAGCCTCAAGCCCACCTGGAGTTGCACGAGCAAGGCCACGTCGGCGTCTCCTTCCGAAAGCGGCCGGGAGCCAGTTCCGAGTATGAGCGGCGTGTGCCTGCCTTTTGCACCCGTGGGGGGATAGAGGGGCCCCTTGGGAGCTTGTACATGCCGGCAGCTTCCTTGTGGGAGCTCCACAGCGCCCGCGGCGAGTCCCGTTGTGTCCAGCCGGCTGACAAGCACTTCCGGTCCGCGAAGGATGCATGTCAGCGGCGGTGTGCCCGCTCCGGGTATGAGCGGCGTGTGCCTGCCTATGGCATCCTTGGGGGGATAGAGGAGCCATGGGGAAGCCGTGCCAGCCCGGTTGCAGCCGTGTACGAGCTCCTCAGCGCCAGCGTCGGAGTTTGAGGGCTTTAGCGGTATGCACGGCCAACTCATGCCGACCTCCTGGAACTCCCCGTCGGCTGCGCTCGCGGGTCGGTCCCGCTGATTTTTCTACCTTCATAATAAAAAAATCTTTTTTTTTTTATGGCATTTTCGGAAGCCTCAAGCCCACCTGGAGTTGCACGAGCAAGGCCACGTCGGCGTCTCCTTCCGAAAGCGGCCGGGAGCCAGTTCCGAGTATGAGCGGTGTGTGCCTGCCTTTTGCACCCGTGGGGGAATAGAGGAGCCATGGGGAAGCTGTGCATGCCCAAGCTTCAAACTGTCACCATGTCAACAGACATGGTGACAGCGTCCCGATCGCAAAGCAGGATTCAAACAGGACCAATCAGAGTGGTCCCTGTGCCGGAAACGAGCTGTGATTGGTCAGTACTGACAGGCCAATCATAGCGCAGGAGCAGTGTTGCCTGCCTATTGCACCCGTGGGGGGAATAGAGGAGCCATGGGGAAGCTGTGCATGCCCAAGCTTCAAACTGTCACCATGTCAACAGACATGGTGACAGTGTCCCGATCGCAAAGCAGGATTCAAACAGGACCAATCAGAGTGGTCCCTGTGCCGGAAACGAGCTGTGATTGGTCAGTACTGACAGGCCAATCACAGCGCAGTAGCAGTGGTGCCTGCCTATTGCACCCGTGGGGGGGATAGAGGAGCCATGGGGAAGCTGTGCATGCCCAAGCTTCAAACTGTCACCATGTCAACAGACATGGTGACAGCGTCCCGATCACAAAGCAGGATTCAAACAGGACCAATCAGAGTGGTCCCTGTGCCGGAAACGAGCTGTGATTGGTCAGTACTGACAGGCCAATCACAGCGCAGGAGCCGTGGTTTGCCGGCATCTCCGTCTCTGACAAGCTCTTTCCTGTCAGAGAGCTTGTGAGAGACGGAGACAGGAATAAATACAGTGCGTAAGTTAAAAAAAAACAGCGATCTGCCGCTTTTCTGCCCTTTTGTGCCCACTAACCTGTTTTTAGTTAGTTAGGTAGCACAAGTTTTTCAGTATGGCCAAAAGAGTCTTTTTAGCCGAGGAAGCATCTGCAATGCTGTGTTCCGACACGGACAGCGCAAGTGAAGGTGAGGAGCAGTTCGTGCTTCCATCTTCCTCTGCATCCAGTGACTCTGAATCTGCACCCCCCAGTCGGCGTAGAAGAGCCGTAGTTCCTGATCTGCCTGAGCTGACCTGGGAAGCTGCAGAGAATTATACCCCCCAGGTGCCTGAGTTTACAGCCCGCTCAGGCATTCAAATTGAAATGACGGGTTTCAGCCCCATTGATTATTTTAACCTTTTTTTTTCAGACTCCCTTTTAGCGTTAATGGTCCAGCAGACCAACATCTATGCGGAACAATTTATCGCCCAGAACCCTGACTCTTATTATGGGAGAAGCCAAAATTGGACCCCCACAAACCTAGTGGAATTGCGGAAGTTTTGGGGCATATTTTTAAGTTTTGGCCTAATAAAAAAGCCTAGGATTAGAGACTATTGGTCCCTTGATATTTTATATAACACCCCCATTTACCGCACAGTAATGCCAAGGAAGCGCTTCGAAGCCATCCTGAAATTCCTTCATTACAATGATAATAGCCAGTGCCCACCCCCACAGGACCCAAATTTTGATAGGCTATATAAAATACGACCATTGATTGCCCACTACTCCCAAATTTTTTCCCACGTTTATACCCCCCAGCAAAATATTTCGGTAGATGAATCCCTAGTCAGCTTCAAGGGTAGACTGCACTTCAGGCAGTATCTACCCAATAAAAGAGCCCGGTACGGCATAAAGCTCTACAAGCTGTGCGAAAGTGCCACCGGTTACACCTACTCCTTTAGGGTCTATGAGGGAAAAGACTCCCATATAGATCCCCCAGAATGCCCCCCTTTCCTTGGAATTAGTGGAAAGATCGTATGGGATCTTATCCATCCTTTACTTGGGAAAGGCTATCATCTTTATCTGGACAACTTTTATAACAGTGTCCCCTTAGTAAAAGTTCTCTTGTCCAGATCCACCTTGGCATGCGGAACAATCCGCAAAAATAAGAAGGGCCTCCCCAAAACATTGCTGGGTCAGATCCTAAAATTAGGAGAGAGCAAAGCTTTCTGCTGCGACAATCTGCTCCTCCTAAAGTATAAGGATAAAAGGGACGTCCTTATACTGACCAGCATACACGACAGCAGATGCAGCCTAGTCCCTGTACGTGGATCCACTTCCCAAGTCCCAAAACCATATTGTGTACAGGAGTACAACAAGTATATGGGTGGCGTTGACCTGTCCGACCAGGTTATAAAACCATACAACGCCATGCGCAAGACCAGAGTATGGTATAAGAAGCTGTCTGTGCATCTTACACAGATGGCTTTATACAACGCCTTTGTCCTCTATAGATATGCCAGCAGTGGAGGTACGTTCCTGCAATTTCAGGAAAAGGTCATAAAGTCCCTGATGTTTGGTAACCAGGAAGGAGAGGGCAGTTCATCTGGCTCTTCCGTCAGTAGGATAATTCCCGGCCAGCATTTCCCGACAGAAATCCCCCCCACTGAAAAAAAAAAGAAGCCCCAAAAAAAATGCCGTGTGTGTGCCAAGCGAGGCATTCGTAAGGACACCACATACCATTGTGAGACATGTCCCACAAATCCCGGCCTGTGCATGAACCAATGTTTCAAAATATATCATACCTCCTTGGATTTTTAATTTATTTATTCATTATTCACCTTTTCTGTCTCCCATACTGGCCATGACCAATTATTAATTTTTCTACTGACCAGCCCCATTTAAAATTTGATCATTTAAAAATTGTAAAAAAAAAACACCTAAAACAAAACTAAAAATTCTCACTATACCCCTAGATAATTTCCTCAATGGGTGTAGTTTCCGAAATGGGGTCACTTGTGGGGGGTTTCCACTGTTTAGTCCCCTCAGGGGCTTTGTAAATGTGACAAGGCCTCTCAAACCATTCCTGCTAAATGTGATCTCCCAAAGCCAAATGGCACTCCATCCCTTCTAAGCCATGCCCTGTGTTCAAATATCCGTTTATTACCACATGTGGGGTATTGTTTTACTCGGGAGACATTGCTTTACAAATTTTATGGTGCTTTTTCTCCTTCAGTCCTTGTGGAAATGAGAAAAAAAATGGCTAAACCTAAATTTTCTTTGAATAAATGTTGATTTTAATTTTCACGGCCTACTTCCAATAAATTCTGTAAAAAACCTGTGCGGTCAAAATGCTTACCATACCCCTAGATAATTTCCTTGAGGTGTCTAGTTTCCCAGATGGGGTCACTTGTGGGGGGTTTCCACTGTTTAGTCCCCTCAGGGGCTTTGTAAATGTGACAAGGCCTCTCAAACCATTCCTGCTAAATGTGATCTCCCAAAGCCAAATGGCACTCCATCCCTTCTAAGCCATGCCCTGTGTTCAAATATCCGTTTATTACCACATGTGGGGTATTGTTTTACTCGGGAGACATTGCTTTACAAATTTTACGGTGCTTTTTCTCCTTCAGTCCTTGTGGAAATGAGAAAAAAAATGGCTAAACCTAAATTTTCTTTGAATAAATGTTGATTTTAATTTTCACGGCCTACTTCCAATAAATTCTGTAAAAAACCTGTGCGGTCAAAATGCTCACCATACCCCTAGATAATTTCCTTGAGGTGTCTAGTTTCCCAGATGGGGTCACTTTTGGGGGATTTGTACTGTTTTGTCACTGCAAGAGCCCTTCTAACAAAATAAGGCCCCAAAATCCACTAGGTGTTCCTTTGCTTCTGAGGCCTGTGCTTCATTCCAGTAGCACGCTACGACCACATGTGGGATATTTCCTAAAACTGCAGAGACTGGGCAACAAATATTGAGTTGAATTTCTCTGCTAAAACCTTCTGTGTAATAAAAAAATAGTATTAAAAATTTATTTCTGCCAATAAATATGAAATTTGTAAATTCCACCTCTACTTTGCTTTAATTCCTGTGAAATGTGTAAAGGGTTAAGACATTTTCTAAATGCTGTTTTGAATACTTTGAGGGGTGAAGTTTTTAAAATGGGGTGACTTTTTGGGGGTTTCTAATATATAAGGCCCTCAAAGCCACTTCACAACTGAACTGGCCCCTGTAAAAATGGCCTTTTGACATTTTCTTGAAAATGTGAGAAATTGCTGCTAAAGTTGTAGGCCTTGTGATGTCATAGAAAAATAAAAGGATGTTCAAAAAACGATGCCAATCTAAAGTAGACATATGGGTGATGTTAATTAGCAACCATTTTGTGTGGTATAACTGCCTGTCTTACAAGCAGATACATTTAAATTGAGAAAAATGCAAATTTTTGCAATTTTTCGCTAATTTTCGGTGTTATTCACAATTAAATATAGAACATATCGAGCAAATTTTGCTAGTAACTTAAAGTGCAATGTGTCACGAGAAAACAATCTCAGAATCGCTTGGATAGGTGAAAGCATTCCAGAGTTATTACCACATAAAGTGAACATGTCAGATTTGAAAAATGAGGCTCTGTCAGGAAGGTCAAAAGTGGCTAGGGCGGGAAGGGGTTAACCTAGTTCGGTCCCCACCGTTACAGTCGGATGTCAGCTGTAAGATACAGCTGAGATCCGGTGATGATGGCACCGACTCAGCTTCTGAGCCGGTGCCAAACATTGTACGTCATTTTGCGTGAAGTCAATGCTTTCCAGGACGTACATATACGTCCAATGGCGGGAAGGGGTTAATAATGACTAAAATTGTTTTTTTAAAAAAAAATTATATTGCACCCATGGGGGGGATAGAGGAGCCATGGGGAAGCTGTGCAAGACCGGGGACAGCCGTGTACGAGCTCCGCAGCGCCCGTTGCAGACTTCCAGGTTTCGAGCGGTAGACGCGGCCACCTCATGCCGACCTCCTAGAAGTCCCCGTCGGCCTCGCTCGCGGGTCGGTCCCGCTGATTTTTCTACCTTCTTAACCCCTTCCCGCCATTGGACGTATATGTACGTCCTGGAAAGCATTGACTTCACGCAAAATGACGTACAATGTTTGGCACCGGCTCAGAAGCTGAGTCGGTGCCATCATCACCGGATCTCAGCTGTATCTTACAGCTGACATCCGACTGTAACGGTGGGGACCGAACTAGGTTAATAATGACTAAAATTGTTTTTTTTAAAAAAAATTATATTGCACCCATGGGGGGGATAGAGGAGCCATGGGGAAGCTGTGCAAGACCGGGGACAGCCGTGTACGAGCTCCGCAGCGCCCGTTGCAGACTTCCAGGTTTCGAGCGGTAGACGCGGCCACCTCATGCCGACCTCCTAGAAGTCCCCGTCGGCCTCGCTCGCGGGTCGGTCCCGCTGATTTTTCTACCTTCTTAATAAAAAAATCTTTTTTTTTTTATGGCATTTTCGGAAGCCCCAAGCCCACCTGGAGTTGCACGAGCAAGGCCACGTCGGCGACTCCTTCCGAAAGCGGCCGGGAGCCAGCTCCGTGTATGAGCGGTGTGTGCCTGCCTATTGCAGCCGTGGAGGGATAGAGGAGCCATGGGGAAGCTGTGCCAGCCCGGGAGCAGCCCTGTAGGAGCTCCACAGCGCCCGCGGCGAGTCCCGCCGTGTCCACCCGGCTGCCAAGCACTTCCGGTCCGCGAGTGATGCATGACAGCGGCCGGGAGCCAGCTCCGCCTATTAGCGGCGGTGTGCCTGCCTTCTGCACCCGTGGGGGGATAGAGGGGCCCCGTGGGAGCTGCTGCATGCCGGCAGCTTCCTTGTGGGAGCTCCACAGCGCCCGCGGTCCTCGGCGGACTTCCAGGGCAAGAGCGGTATGAGCGGCCACCTCATGCCGACCTCCTGGAAGTCCCCGTCGGCTTAGCTCGCGGGTCGGTCCCGCTGTTTTTTTTTTTACCTTCTTAATAAAAAAATCTTTTTTTTTTTATGGTACTTTCGGAAGCCTCAAGCCCACCTGCAGTTGCACGAGCAAGGACACCTCGGTGACTCCTACCGAAAGCGGCCGGGAGCCATCTCCGTGTACGAGCGGCGTAGAGGGGCCCCGTGGGAGCTTGTGGATGCCGGCAGCTTCCTTGTGGGAGCTGGGCATCGGCCGCGGCGAGTCCCGTAGTTCACCCGCCCGACAAGCACTTCCGGCCCGCGGCGGACTTCCAGGGCTCAAGCGGTAGGCGCGGCCACCTCATGCCGACCTCCTGGAACTCCCCCTCGGCCTCGCTCGCGTGTCTGTCTTCATTCACGTTTTGGAGAAAAAACCCTATGAGGTTTTTATTTTGGCCTTCAGCCAAGCAGCAGTTCCAGGAGGCCGGGCATTTTGGCACCTCCCACCGGTGTAATTGGCGAGGTGACACTTTTAGGGGTGTGAATATCTCCTACGCCTGAAATACTGTGAGAGGGAGAACTTGCTCCGCCTCCCAAGTCCAACACTTCCAGGACGAGAGGAGGGCGGGAGGCGTTCCCTGCTTAGGCCGAATGCTGCTTCCACGGCGATAGCGGCACCAAGCCGCCCTCTCACGCCGCTGCCCTGGATGTCCCCTTCGGCCTCGCTCGCTGGTCGGGTCCGGTGTTTTTTTACCTTCTTAATAAAAAATTATTTTTTTTTTTATGTTATTTCCTGAAGCCCCAAGCCCACCTGCAGTTGCACGAGCAAGGCCACCTCTGCAACTCCTACCGAAAGCCGTGAACGAGGAAGTACAAACGGGAGCTGCTCCCGTTCCAAGCCGAGAAGGACTTCCATGGTGTGACCGGTAGGTAGTGGCACCTCCTGCCGTCCTCCTGGAAGTCCCCGTCGGCCTGGCTCTCGGCTCGGTCCCGCTGTGTGTTTTACCTTCATAATAAAAAACACTTTTTTTTTTTATGGTATTTTCTGAAGTCCCAAGCCGACCTGCAGTTGCAGGAGCTAGGCCACCTCGGCAACTCCTACCGAAAGCCGTGAACGAGGAAGTACAAACGGGAGCTGCTCCCGTTCCAAGCCGAGAAGGACTTCCATGGTGTGACCGGTAGGTAGTGGCACCTCCTGCCGTCCTCCTGGAAGTCCCCGTCGGCCTGGCTCACGGCTCGGTCCCGCTGTGTGTTTTACCTTCATAATAAAAAACACTTTTCTTTTTTATGGTATTTTCTGAAGTCCCAAGCCGACCTGCAGTTGCAGGAGCTCGGCCACCTCGGCAACTCCTACCGAAAGCCGTGAACGAGGAAGTACAAACGGGAGCTGCTCCCGTTCCAAGCCGAGAAGGACTTCCATGGTGTGACCGGTAGGTAGTGGCACCTCCTGCCGTCCTCCTGGAAGTCCCCGTCGGCCTCGCTCGCAGGTCTGTCTTCATTGACGTTTTGGAGAAAAAACCCTATGAGGTTTTTATTTTGGGCCTCAGCCGGGCAGCAGTTCCATGAGCCCGGGTACTTTGGCACCTTACCCCGGTGTATTTGAGGTGGTGACACTTTTAGGGGTGTGAATATCTCCTTCACCTGAAATCCTGTGAGAGGGCATCTAGGTTTTGAGTTCCAAGTCCCAACGGTTCTTCCTAGCGGGAAGTCCTAACCGTTCCTGGCCGAGAGTGACTTCCAGGGTTTGAGCAATAGGTACCGGCCCGCCCTCTCACGGTGCCTCCTGGAAGTCCCCGTCGGCCTCGTTCGCTGGTCGGTCCGCTGCACCTTAACTTCCATGAAAGAACTTTGGTGCATTCTTTCTGGAGTCCCAGGCCGACCAGCAGTTGCAGGAGCTCGGCCAGCTCTGTGACTCCAACCGAGTACCATGAAGGAGGACGTGCTGCACGTTCTTGCGGGAGCTGCACCTGGTCCAACCCGAGAAGGACTTCCATGGTGTGACCGGTATGTAGTGGCACGTCATGCTGGCCTCCTGGAAGTTCCCGTCGGCCTTGCTCGCTGGTCGGTCCGCTGCACCTGAACTTCCACGAAAGAACTTTGATGCATTCTTTCTGGAGTCCCAGGCCGACCAGCAGTTGCAGGAGCTCGGCCACCTTGGCGACTCCAACCGAACACCTTGAAGGAGGACGTGCTGCACGTTCTAGCGGGAGCTGCACCTGGTCCAACCCGAGAATGACTTCCATGGTGTGACCGGTATGTAGTGGCACGTCATGCCGGCCCCCTGGAAGTCCCCGTCGGCCTCGCTGGCAGGTCTGTCTTCATTGACGTTTTGGAGGAAAAACCCTATGAGGTTTTTATTTTGGGCCTCAGCCGGGCAGCAGTTCCAGGAGCCCGGGTACTTTGGCACCTTACCCCGGTGTATTTGAGGTGGTGACACTTTTAGGGGTGTGAATATCTCCTTCACCTGAAATCCTGTGAGAGGGCATTTAGGTTTTGAGTTCCAAGTCCCAACGGTTCTTCCTAGCGGGAAGTCCTAACCGTTCGTGGCCGAGAGTGACTTCCAGGGTGTGAGCGATAGGCACCGGCCCTCTCATGGTGTCTCCTGGAAGTCCCCGTCGGCCTCGTTGGCTGGTCGGTCCGCTGCACCTGAACTTCCACGAAAGAACTTTGGTGCATTCTTTCTGGAGTCCCAGGCCGACCAGCAGTTGTAGGAGCTCGGCCACGTTGGCGACTCCAATCGAGAGTACCGTGAAGGAGGACGTGCTGCACGTTCTAGCGGGAGCTGCACCTGGTCCAACCCGAGAATGACTTCCATGGTGTGGCCGGTATGTAGTGGCACGCCATGCCGGCCTCCTGGAAGTCCCCGTCGGCCTAGCTCGCAGGTCTGTCTTCATTGACGTTTTGGAGGAAAAACCCTATGAGGTTTTTATTTTGGGCTTCAGCCGGGAAGCAGTTCCAGGAGCCCGGGTAAGTTGGCACCTTACCCCGGTGTATTTGAGGTGGTGACACTTTTAGGGGAGCGAATATCTCCTTCACCTGAAAACCTGTGAGAGGGCATTTCTGCTCCGCGTTCCAAGTCCCAACGGTTCTTCCTAGCGGGAAGTCCTAACCCTTCGTGGCCGAGAAGGACTTCCATGGTGTGACTGGTATGTAGTGGCACGTCATGCCGGCCTCCTGGAAGTCCCCGTCGGCCTCGTTGGCTGGTCGGTCCGCTGCACCTGAACTTCCACGAAAGAACTTTGGTGCATTCTTTCTGGAGTCCCAGGCCGACCAGCAGTTGTAGGAGCTCGGCCACGTTGGCGACTCCAATCGAGAGTACCGTGAAGGAGGACGTGCTGCACGTTCTAGCGGGAGCTGCACCTGGTCCAACCCGAGAATGACTTCCATGGTGTGGCCGGTATGTAGTGGCACGCCATGCCGGCCTCCTGGAAGTCCCCGTCGGCCTAGCTCGCAGGTCTGTCTTCATTGACGTTTTGGAGGAAAAACCCTATGAGGTTTTTATTTTGGGCTTCAGCCGGGCAGCAGTTCCAGGAGCCCGGGTAAGTTGGCACCTTACCCCGGTGTATTTGAGGTGGTGACACTTTTAGGGGTGCGAATATCTCCTTCACCTGAAATCCTGTGAGAGGGCATTTAGGTTTTGAGTTCCAAGTCCCAACGGTTCTTCCTAGCGGGAAGTCCTAACCGTTCGTGGCCGAGAGTGACTTCCAGGGTGTGAGCGATAGGCACCGGCCCTCTCATGGTGTCTCCTGGAAGTCCCCGTCGGCCTCATTGGCTGGTCGGTCCGCTGCACCTGAACTTCCACGAAAGAACTTTGGTACATTCTTTCTGGAGTCCCAGGCCGACCAGCAGTTGTAGGAGCTCGGCCACGTTGGCGACTCCAATCGAGAGTACCGTGAAGGAGGACGTGCTGCACGTTCTAGCGGGAGCTGCACCTGGTCCAACCCGAGAAGGACTTCCATGGTGTGACCGGTATGTAGTGGCACGTCATGCCGGCCTCCTGGAAGTCCCCGTCGGCCTCGCTGGCAGGTCTGTCTTCATTGACGTTTTGGAGGAAAAACCCTATGAGGTTTTTATTTTGGGCTTCAGCCGGGCAGCAGTTCCAGGAGCCCGGGTAAGTTGGCACCTTACCCCGGTGTATTTGAGGTGGTGACACTTTTAGGGGTGCGAATATCTCCTTCACCTGAAATCCTGTGAGAGGGCATTTAGGTTTTGAGTTCCAAGTCCCAACGGTTCTTCCTAGCGGGAAGTCCTAACCGTTCGTGGCCGAGAGTGACTTCCAGGGTGTGAGCGATAGGCACCGGCCCTCTCATGGTGTCTCCTGGAAGTCCCCGTCGGCCTCATTGGCTGGTCGGTCCGCTGCACCTGAACTTCCACGAAAGAACTTTGGTACATTCTTTCTGGAGTCCCAGGCCGACCAGCAGTTGTAGGAGCTCGGCCACGTTGGCGACTCCAATCGAGAGTACCGTGAAGGAGGACGTGCTGCACGTTCTAGCGGGAGCTGCACCTGGTCCAACCCGAGAAGGACTTCCATGGTGTGACC